>NC_136527.1:82168499-82290483 GCF_053919585.1 Euprymna scolopes | reverse complement strand
ATTTGATTTGTATTTTATATGTTTTAGAACATATTTATATAAGGATTTGATTTGTATTTTATATGTTTTAGAACATATTTATATAAGGATTTGATTTGTATTTTATATGTTTTAGAACATATTTATATAAGGATTTGATTTGTATTTTATATGTTTTAGAACATATTATTATAAGGATTTGATTTGTATTTTATATGTTTTAGAACATATTATTATAAGGATTTGATTTGTATTTTATATGTTTTAGAACATATTATTATAAGGATTTGATTTGTATTTTATATGTTTTAGAACATATTTATATAAGGATTTGATTTGTATTTTATATGTTTTAGAACATATTTATATAAGGATTTGATTTGTATTTTATATGTTTTAGAACATATTATTATAAGGATTTGATTTGTATTTTATATGTTTTAGAACATATTATTATAAGGATTTGATTTGTATTTTATATGTTTTAGAACATATTTATATAAGGATTTGATTTGTATTTTATATGTTTCAGAACATATTTATATAAGGATTTGATTTGTATTTTATATGTTTTAGAACATATTATTATAAGGATTTGATTTGTATTTATATGTTTTAGAACATATTTATATAAGGATTTGATTTGTATTTTATATGTTTTAGAACATATTTATATAAGGATTTGATTTGTATTTTATATGTTTTAGAACATATTATTATAAGGATTTGATTTGTATTTTATATGTTTTAGAACATATTATTATAAGGATTTGATTTGTATTTTATATGTTTTAGAACATATTTATATAAGGATTTGATTTGTATTTTATATGTTTCAGAACATATTTATATAAGGATTTGATTTGTATTTTATATGTTTTAGAACATATTATTATAAGGATTTGATTTGTATTTTATATGTTTTAGAACATATTATTATAAGGATTTGATTTGTATTTTATATGTTTTAGAACATATTATTATAAGGATTTGATTTGTATTTTATATGTTTTAGAACATATTATTATAAGGATTTGATTTGTATTTTATATGTTTTAGAACATATTATTATAAGGATTTGATTTGTATTTTATATGTTTTAGAACATATTTATATAAGGATTTGATTTGTATTTTATATGTTTTAGAACATATTTATATAAGGATTTGATTTGTATTTTATATGTTTTAGAACATAGTTATATAAGGATTTGATTTGTATTTTATATGTTTTAGAACATATTATTATAAGGATTTGATTTGTATTTTATATGTTTTAGAACATATTTATATAAGGATTTGATTTGTATTTTATATGTTTCAGAACATATTTATATAAGGATTTGATTTGTATTTTATATGTTTTAGAACATATTATTATAAGGATTTGATTTGTATTTTATATGTTTTAGAACATATTATTATAAGGATTTGATTTGTATTTTATATGTTTTAGAACATATTATTATAAGGATTTGATTTGTATTTTATATGTTTTAGAACATATTATTATAAGGATTTGATTTGTATTTTATATGTTTTAGAACATATTTATATAAGGATTTGATTTGTATTTTATATGTTTCAGAACATATTTATATAAGGATTTGATTTGTATTTTATATGTTTTAGAACATATTATTATAAGGATTTGATTTGTATTTTATATGTTTTAGAACATATTATTATAAGGATTTGATTTGTATTTTATATGTTTTAGAACATATTATTATAAGGATTTGATTTGTATTTTATATGTTTTAGAACATATTATTATAAGGATTTGATTTGTATTTTATATGTTTTAGAACATATTATTATAAGGATTTGATTTGTATTTTATATGTTTTAGAACATATTTATATAAGGATTTGATTTGTATTTTATATGTTTCAGAACATATTTATATAAGGATTTGATTTGTATTTTATATGTTTTAGAACATATTATTATAAGGATTTGATTTGTATTTTATATGTTTTAGAACATATTATTATAAGGATTTGATTTGTATTTTATATGTTTTAGAACATATTTATATAAGGATTTGATTTGTATTTTATATGTTTCAGAACATATTTATATAAGGATTTGATTTGTATTTTATATGTTTTAGAACATATTATTATAAGGATTTGATTTGTATTTTATATGTTTTAGAACATATTATTATAAGGATTTGATTTGTATTTTATATGTTTCAGAACATATTTATATAAGGATTTGATTTGTATTTTATATGTTTTAGAACATATTATTATAAGGATTTGATTTGTATTTTATATGTTTCAGAACATATTATTATAAGGATTTGATTTGTATTTTATATGTTTTAGAACATATTTATATAAGGATTTGATTTGTATTTTATATGTTTTAGAACATATTTATATAAGGATTTGATTTGTATTTTATATGTTTCAGAACATATTTATATAAGGATTTGATTTGTATTTTATATGTTTTAGAACATATTATTATAAGGATTTGATTTGTATTTTATATGTTTTAGAACATATTATTATAAGGATTTGATTTGTATTTTATATGTTTTAGAACATATTTATATAAGGATTTGATTTGTATTTTATATGTTTTAGAACATATTTATATAAGGATTTGATTTGTATTTTATATGTTTCAGAACATATTTATATAAGGATTTGATTTGTATTTTATATGTTTTAGAACATATTATTATAAGGATTTGATTTGTATTTTATATGTTTTAGAACATATTATTATAAGGATTTGATTTGTATTTTATATGTTTTAGAACATATTATTATAAGGATTTGATTTGTATTTTATATGTTTTAGAACATATTATTATAAGGATTTGATTTGTATTTTATATGTTTTAGAACATATTTATATAAGGATTTGATTTGTATTTTATATGTTTTAGAACATATTATTATAAGGATTTGATTTGTATTTTATATGTTTTAGAACATATTATTATAAGGATTTGATTTGTATTTTATATGTTTTAGAACATATTTATATAAGGATTTGATTTGTATTTTATATGTTTTAGAACATATTTATATAAGGATTTGATTTGTATTTTATATGTTTTAGAACATATTATTATAAGGATTTGATTTGTATTTTATATGTTTTAGAACATATTTATATAAGGATTTGATTTGTATTTTATATGTTTTAGAACATATTATTATAAGGATTTGATTTGTATTTTATATGTTTTAGAACATATTATTATAAGGATTTGATTTGTATTTTATATGTTTCAGAACATAGTTATATAAGGATTTGATTTGTATTTTATATGTTTTAGAACATATTTATATAAGGATTTGATTTGTATTTTATATGTTTCAGAACATAGTTATATAAGGATTTGATTTGTATTTTATATGTTTTAGAACATAGTTATATAAGGATTTGATTTGTATTTTATATGTTTTAGAACATATTTATATAAGGATTTGATTTGTATTTTATATGTTTCAGAACATAGTTATATAAGGATTTGATTTGTATTTTATATGTTTCAGAACATAGTTATATAAGGATTTGATTTGTATTTTATATGTTTTAGAACATATTATTATAAGGATTTGATTTGTATTTTATATGTTTTAGAACATATTTATATAAGGATTTGATTTGTATTTTATATGTTTTAGAACATATTTATATAAGGATTTGATTTGTATTTTATATGTTTTAGAACATATTATTATAAGGATTTGATTTGTATTTTATATGTTTTAGAACATATTTATATAAGGATTTGATTTGTATTTTATATGTTTTAGAACATATTTATATAAGGATTTGATTTGTATTTTATATGTTTTAGAACATAGTTATATAAGGATTTGATTTGTATTTTATATGTTTTAGAACATATTTATATAAGGATTTGATTTGTATTTTATATGTTTTAGAACATATTATTATAAGGATTTGATTTGTATTTTATATGTTTTAGAACATATTATTATAAGGATTTGATTTGTATTTTATATGTTTTAGAACATATTTATATAAGGATTTGATTTGTATTTTATATGTTTTAGAACATATTATTATAAGGATTTGATTTGTATTTTATATGTTTTAGAACATATTTATATAAGGATTTGATTTGTATTTTATATGTTTTAGAACATATTTATATAAGGATTTGATTTGTATTTTATATGTTTTAGAACATATTATTATAAGGATTTGATTTGTATTTTATATGTTTTAGAACATATTTATATAAGGATTTGATTTGTATTTTATATGTTTTAGAACATATTTATATAAGGATTTGATTTGTATTTTATATGTTTTAGAACATAGTTATATAAGGATTTGATTTGTATTTTATATGTTTTAGAACATATTATTATAAGGATTTGATTTGTATTTTATATGTTTTAGAACATATTATTATAAGGATTTGATTTGTATTTTATATGTTTTAGAACATATTTATATAAGGATTTGATTTGTATTTTATATGTTTTAGAACATATTATTATAAGGATTTGATTTGTATTTTATATGTTTTAGAACATATTTATATAAGGATTTGATTTGTATTTTATATGTTTTAGAACATATTATTATAAGGATTTGATTTGTATTTTATATGTTTTAGAACATATTTATATAAGGATTTGATTTGTATTTTATATGTTTTAGAACATATTATTATAAGGATTTGATTTGTATTTTATATGTTTTAGAACATATTATTATAAGGATTTGATTTGTATTTTATATGTTTCAGAACATAGTTATATAAGGATTTGATTTGTATTTTATATGTTTTAGAACATAGTTATATAAGGATTTGATTTGTATTTTATATGTTTTAGAACATATTATTATAAGGATTTGATTTGTATTTTATATGTTTCAGAACATATTTATATAAGGATTTGATTTGTATTTTATATGTTTTAGAACATATTATTATAAGGATTTGATTTGTATTTTATATGTTTTAGAACATATTTATATAAGGATTTGATTTGTATTTTATATGTTTTAGAACATATTTATATAAGGATTTGATTTGTATTTTATATGTTTTAGAACATATTATTATAAGGATTTGATTTGTATTTTATATGTTTTAGAACATATTTATATAAGGATTTGATTTGTATTTTATATGTTTTAGAACATATTTATATAAGGATTTGATTTGTATTTTATATGTTTTAGAACATAGTTATATAAGGATTTGATTTGTATTTTATATGTTTTAGAACATATTTATATAAGGATTTGATTTGTATTTTATATGTTTTAGAACATATTATTATAAGGATTTGATTTGTATTTTATATGTTTCAGAACATAGTTATATAAGGATTTGATTTGTATTTTATATGTTTTAGAACATATTTATATAAGGATTTGATTTGTATTTTATATGTTTTAGAACATATTATTATAAGGATTTGATTTGTATTTTATATGTTTTAGAACATAGTTATATAAGGATTTGATTTGTATTTTATATGTTTTAGAACATATTATTATAAGGATTTGATTTGTATTTTATATGTTTTAGAACATATTATTATAAGGATTTGATTTGTATTTTATATGTTTCAGAACATAGTTATATAAGGATTTGATTTGTATTTTATATGTTTTAGAACATATTTATATAAGGATTTGATTTGTATTTTATATGTTTTAGAACATATTATTATAAGGATTTGATTTGTATTTTATATGTTTTAGAACATAGTTATATAAGGATTTGATTTGTATTTTATATGTTTTAGAACATATTTATATAAGGATTTGATTTGTATTTTATATGTTTTAGAACATATTATTATAAGGATTTGATTTGTATTTTATATGTTTCAGAACATAGTTATATAAGGATTTGATTTGTATTTTATATGTTTTAGAACATAGTTATATAAGGATTTGATTTGTATTTTATATGTTTTAGAACATATTATTATAAGGATTTGATTTGTATTTTATATGTTTTAGAACATATTATTATAAGGATTTGATTTGTATTTTATATGTTTCAGAACATAGTTATATAAGGATTTGATTTGTATTTTATATGTTTTAGAACATAGTTATATAAGGATTTGATTTGTATTTTATATGTTTTAGAACATATTATTATAAGGATTTGATTTGTATTTTATATGTTTCAGAACATATTTATATAAGGATTTGATTTGTATTTTATATGTTTTAGAACATATTATTATAAGGATTTGATTTGTATTTTATATGTTTTAGAACATATTTATATAAGGATTTGATTTGTATTTTATATGTTTTAGAACATATTTATATAAGGATTTGATTTGTATTTTATATGTTTTAGAACATATTATTATAAGGATTTGATTTGTATTTTATATGTTTTAGAACATATTTATATAAGGATTTGATTTGTATTTTATATGTTTTAGAACATATTTATATAAGGATTTGATTTGTATTTTATATGTTTTAGAACATATTATTATAAGGATTTGATTTGTATTTTATATGTTTTAGAACATATTTATATAAGGATTTGATTTGTATTTTATATGTTTTAGAACATATTATTATAAGGATTTGATTTGTATTTTATATGTTTTAGAACATATTTATATAAGGATTTGATTTGTATTTTATATGTTTTAGAACATATTATTATAAGGATTTGATTTGTATTTTATATGTTTTAGAACATATTATTATAAGGATTTGATTTGTATTTTATATGTTTCAGAACATATTTATATAAGGATTTGATTTGTATTTTATATGTTTTAGAACATAGTTATATAAGGATTTGATTTGTATTTTATATGTTTTAGAACATATTATTATAAGGATTTGATTTGTATTTTATATGTTTCAGAACATATTTATATAAGGATTTGATTTGTATTTTATATGTTTTAGAACATATTATTATAAGGATTTGATTTGTATTTTATATGTTTTAGAACATATTATTATAAGGATTTGATTTGTATTTTATATGTTTTAGAACATATTTATATAAGGATTTGATTTGTATTTTATATGTTTTAGAACATATTATTATAAGGATTTGATTTGTATTTTATATGTTTTAGAACATATTTATATAAGGATTTGATTTGTATTTTATATGTTTTAGAACATATTATTATAAGGATTTGATTTGTATTTTATATGTTTTAGAACATATTTATATAAGGATTTGATTTGTATTTTATATGTTTTAGAACATATTATTATAAGGATTTGATTTGTATTTTATATGTTTTAGAACATATTATTATAAGGATTTGATTTGTATTTTATATGTTTTAGAACATATTATTATAAGGATTTGATTTGTATTTTATATGTTTTAGAACATATTATTATAAGGATTTGATTTGTATTTTATATGTTTTAGAACATATTTATATAAGGATTTGATTTGTATTTTATATGTTTTAGAACATATTATTATAAGGATTTGATTTGTATTTTATATGTTTTAGAACATATTTATATAAGGATTTGATTTGTATTTTATATGTTTTAGAACATATTTATATAAGGATTTGATTTGTATTTTATATGTTTTAGAACATATTTATATAAGGATTTGATTTGTATTTTATATATTTCAGAACATATTTATATAAGGATTTGATTTGTATTTTATATGTTTCAGAACATAGTTATATAAGGATTTGATTTGTATTTTATATGTTTTAGAACATATTTATATAAGGATTTGATTTGTATTTTATATGTTTTAGAACATATTTATATAAGGATTTGATTTGTATTTTATATGTTTCAGAACATAGTTATATAAGGATTTGATTTGTATTTTATATGTTTCAGAACATAGTTATATAAGGATTTGATTTGTATTTTATATGTTTCAGAACATAGTTATATAAGGATTTTATTTGTATTTTATATGTTTCAGAACATAGTTGTATAAGGATTTGATTTGTATTTTATATGTTTCAGAACATGGTTATATAAGGATTTGATTCGTATTTTATATGTTTTAGAACATATTTATATAAGGATTTGATTTGTATTTTATATGTTTCAGAACATAGTTATATAAGGATTTGATTTGTATTTTATATGTTTCAGAACATAGTTATATAAGGATTTGATTTGTATTTTATATGTTTCAGAACATAGTTATATAAGGATTTGATTTGTATTTTATATGTTTCAGAACATAGTTATATAAGGATTTGATTTGTATTTTATATGTTTCAGAACATAGTTATATAAGGATTTGATTTGTATTTTATATGTTTCAGAACATAGTTATATAAGGATTTGATTTGTATTTTATATGTTTCAGAACATAGTTATATAAGGATTTGATTTGTATTTTATATGTTTCAGAACATAGTTATATAAGGATTTGATTTGTATTTTATATGTTTCAGAACATAGTTGTATAAGGATTTGATTTGTATTTTATATGTTTCAGAACATGGTTATATAAGGATTTGATTCGTATTTTATATGTTTTAGAACATATTTATATAAGGATTTGATTTGTATTTTATATGTTTCAGAACATAGTTATATAAGGATTTGATTTGTATTTTATATGTTTCAGAACATGGTTATATAAGGATTTGATTTGTATTTTATATGTTTCAGAACATGGTTATATAAGGATTTGATTTTTATTTTATATGTTTCAGAACATAGTTATATAAGGATTTGATTTGTATTTTATATGTTTTAGAACATATTTATATAAGGATTTGATTTGTATTTTATATGTTTTAGAACATATTTATATAAGGATTTGATTTGTATTTTATATGTTTCAGAACATGGTTATATAAGGATTTGATTTGTATTTTATATGTTTCAGAACATATTTATATAAGGATTTGATTTGTATTTTATATGTTTTAGACCATATTTATATAAGGATTTGATTTGTATTTTATATGTTTCAGAACATATTTATATAAGGATTTGATTTGTATTTTATATGTTTCAGAACATATTTATATAAGGATTTGATTTGTATTTTATATGTTTCAGAACATATTTATATAAGGATTTGATTTGTATTTTATATGTTTTAGAACATAGTTATATAAGGATTTGATTTGTATTTTATATGTTTTAGAACATATTTATATAAGGATTTGATTTGTATTTTATATGTTTCAGACCATAGTTATATAAGGATTTGATTTGTATTTTATATGTTCTAGAACATGGTTATATAAGGATTTGATTTGTATTTTATATGTTTCAGAACATATTTATATAAGGATTTGATTTGTATTTTATATGTTTTAGAACATATTTATATAAGGATTTGATTTGTATTTTATATGTTTTAGAACATATTTATATAAGGATTTGATTTGTATTTTATATGTTTCAGAACATAGTTATATAAGGATTTGATTTGTATTTTATATGTTTCAGAACATATTTATATAAGGATTTGATTTGTATTTTATATGTTTCAGAACATAGTTATATAAGGATTTGATTTGTATTTTATATGTTTCAGAACATATTTATATAAGGATTTGATTTGTATTTTATATGTTTCAGAACATAGTTATATAAGGATTTGATTTGTATTTTATATGTTTCAGAACATATTTATATAAGGATTTGATTTGTATTTTATATGTTTCAGAACATAGTTATATAAGGATTTGATTTGTATTTTATATGTTTCAGAACATATTTATATAAGGATTTGATTTGTATTTTATATGTTTCAGAACATAGTTATATAAGGATTTGATTTGTATTTTATATGTTTTAGAACATAGTTATATAAGGATTTTTATTTTATATGTTTCAGAACATATTTATATAAGGATTTGATTTGTATTTTATATGTTTTAGAACATATTTATATAAGGATTTGTATTTTATATGTTTCAGAACATATTTATATAAGGATTTGATTTGTATTTTATATGTTTTAGAACATATTTATATAAGGATTTGTATTTTATATGTTTCAGAACATATTTATATAAGGATTTGATTTGTATTTTATATGTTTTAGAACATAGTTATATAAGGATTTGATTTGTATTTTATATGTTTTAGAACATAGTTATATAAGGATTTGATTTGTATTTTACATGTTTCAGAACATATTTATATAAGGATTTGATTTGTATTTTAAATGTTTAAGAACATATGTATATAAGGATTTGATTTGTATTTTATATGTTTCAGAACATAGTTATATAAGGATTTGATTTGTATTTTATATGTTTTAGAACATATTTATATAAGGATTTGATTTGTATTTTATATGTTTCAGAACATAGTTATATAAGGATTTGATTTGTATTTTATATGTTTTAGAACATATTTATATAAGGATTTTTATTTTATATGTTTCAGAACATATTTATATAAGGATTTGATTTGTATTTTATATGTTTTAGAACATATTTATATAAGGATTTGTATTTTATATGTTTCAGAACATATTTATATAAGGATTTGATTTGTATTTTATATGTTTCAGAACATAGTTATATAAGGATTTGATTTGTATTTTATATGTTTTAGAACATATTTATATAAGGATTTGATTTGTATTTTATATGTTTCAGAACATAGTTATATAAGGATTTGATTTGTATTTTATATGTTTCAGAACATATTTATATAAGGATTTGATTTGTATTTTATATGTTTTAGAACATATTTATATAAGGATTTGATTTGTATTTTATATGTTTCAGAACATAGTTATATAAGGATTTGATTTGTATTTTATATGTTTCAGAACATAGTTATATAAGGATTTGATTTGTATTTTATATGTTTTAGAATATAGTTATATAAGGATTTGATTTGTATTTTATATGTTTCAGAACATATTTATATAAGGATTTGATTTGTATTTTATATGTTGCAGAACATATTTATATAAGGATTTGATTTGTATTTTATATGTTTCAGAACATAGTTATATAAGGATTTGATTTGTATTTTATATGTTTTAGAACATAGTTATATAAGGATTTGATTTGTATTTTATATGTTTCAGAACATAGTTATATAAGGATTTGATTTGTATTTTATATGTTTCAGAACATATTTATATAAGGATTTGATTTGTATTTTATATGTTTTAGAACATATTTATATAAGGATTTGATTTGTATTTTATATGTTTTAGAACATAGTTATATAAGGATTTGATTTGTATTTTATATGTTTCAGAACATAGTTATATAAGGATTTGATTTGTATTTTATATGTTTTAGAACATATTTATATAAGGATTTGATTTGTATTTTATATGTTTTAGAACATAGTTATATAAGGATTTGATTTGTATTTTATATGTTTCAGAACATAGTTATATAAGGATTTGATTTGTATTTTATATGTTTTAGAACATAGTTATATAAGGATTTGATTTGTATTTTATATGTTTTAGAACATAGTTATATAAGGATTTGATTTGTATTTTATATGTTTTAGAACATAGTTATATAAGGATTTGATTTGTATTTTATATGTTTCAGAACATATTTATATAAGGATTTGATTTGTATTTTATATGTTTCAGAACATAGTTACATTAGGATTTGCCTCCAAAAATCAAATCAGTTTTTTCCAGTTTGTATTCCAGTTTTCTCTTCCCTAAGACTGGATGTCAATGAAATTCTGCCACTGGGGTCGTTAAAACTTTTCATATTGAATTTGCACGGCATGAATAAGTAACTTTATTCTCATCATGGAAAGTTACAACATCGAACCATAATTATTCTTTTTACAATAGACTTAGCTTAGTAGTACAGGATTACTTTGTGTAGTGATTGGGTTATGTTTGACAAAAATCTATTTGAATTGTTTTAATTTGTTTAAGTTTGCAATAAACTAATTTTCACTGCTTTTAAAATGTTGTCATTTTCTTGCTAATTAGTTTTAGTTTGTAGTTTTAGTTGTAATAAACTCATCAATTGTGCATTTTTTACGATGCCGTCTATCATGCTCTTTATTTCTATCAAATATTTACTCATTTAGCATTGTTTGTTGTTTTAGTTGTAATAAACTCATCAATTGTGTATTTTTTACGATGCCGTCTATCATGCTCTTTATTTCAAATATTTACTCATTTAGCATTGTTTGTAGTTTTAGTTGTAATAAACTCATCAATTGTGTATTTTTTACGATGCCGTCTATCATGCTCTTTATTTCAAATATTTACTCATTTAGCATTGTTTGTAGTTTTAGTTGTAATAAACTCATCAATTGTGTATTTTTACGATGCCGTCTATCATGCTCTTTATTTCAAATATTTACTCATTTAGCATTGTTTGTAGTTTTAGTTGTAATAAACTCATCAATTGTGTATTTTTACGATGCCGTCTATCATGCTCTTTATTTCAAATATTTACTCATTTAGCATTGTTTGTAGTTTTAGTTGTAATAAACTCATCAATTGTGTATTTTTTACGATGCCGTCTATCATGCTCTTTATTTCTATCAAATATTTACTCATTTAGCATTGTTTGTAGTTTTAGTTGTAATAAACTCATCAATTGTGTATTTTTTACGATGCCGTCTATCATGCTCTTTATTTCTATCAAATATTTACTCATTTAGCATTGTTTGTAGTTTTAGTTGTAATAAACTCATCAATTGTGTATTTTTTACGATGCCGTCTATCATGCTCTTTATTTCTATCAAATATTTACTCATTTAGCATTGTTTGTAGTTTTAGTTGTAATAAACTCATCAATTGTGTATTTTTTACAATGCCGTCTATCATGCTCTTTATTTCTATCAAATATTTACTCATTTAGCATTGTTTGTAGTTTTAGTTGTAATAAACTTATCAATTGTGTATTTTTTACGATGCCGTCTATCATGCTCTTTATTTCAAATATTTACTCATTTAGCATTGTTTGTAGTTTTAGTTGTAATAAACTCATCAATTGTGTATTTTTTACGATGCCGTCTATCATGCTCTTTATTTCTATCAAATATTTACTCATTTAGCATTGTTTGTAGTTTTAGTTGTAATAAACTCATCAATTGTGTATTTTTTACGATGCCGTCTATCATGCTCTTTATTTCTATCAAATATTTACTCATTTAGCATTGTTTGTAGTTTTAGTTGTAATAAACTCATCAATTGTGTATTTTTTACGATGCCGTCTATCATGCTCTTTATTTCAAATATTTACTCATTTAGCATTGTTTGTAGTTTTAGTTGTAATAAACTCATCAATTGTGTATTTTTTACGATGCCGTCTATCATGCTCTTTATTTCTATCAAATATTTACTCATTTAGCATTGTTTGTAGTTTTAGTTGTAATAAACTCATCAATTGTGTATTTTTTACGATGCCGTCTATCATGCTCTTTATTTCAAATATTTACTCATTTAGCATTGTTTGTAGTTTTAGTTGTAATAAACTCATCAATTGTGTATTTTTTACGATGCCGTCTATCATGCTCTTTATTTCAAATATTTACTCATTTAGCATTGTTTGTAGTTTTAGTTGCAATAAACTCATCAATTGTGTATTTTTACGATGCCGTCTATCATGCTCTTTATTTCTATCAAATATTTACTCATTTAGCATTGTTTGTAGTTTTAGTTGTAATAAACTCATCAATTGTGTATTTTTTACGATGCCGTCTATCATGCTCTTTATTTCTATCAAATATTTACTCATTTAGCATTGTTTGTAGTTTTAGTTGTAATAAACTCATCAATTGTGTATTTTTTACGATGCCGTCTATCATGCTCTTTATTTCAAATATTTACTCATTTAGCATTGTTTGTAGTTTTAGTTGTAATAAACTCATCAATTGTGTATTTTTACGATGCCGTCTATCATGCTCTTTCTTTCTATCAAATATTTACTCATTTAGCATTGTTTGTAGTTTTAGTTGTAATAAACTCATCAATTGTGTATTTTTTACGATGCCGTCTATCATGCTCTTTATTTCAAATATTTACTCATTTAGCATTGTTTGTAGTTTTAGTTGTAATAAACTCATCAATTGTGTATTTTTTACGATGCCGTCTATCATGCTCTTTATTTCAAATATTTACTCATTTTAGCATTGTTTGTAGTTTTAGTTGTAATAAACTCATCAATTGTGTATTTTTACGATGCCGTCTATCATGCTCTTTATTTCAAATATTTACTCATTTAGCATTGTTTGTAGTTTTAGTTGTAATAAACTCATCAATTGTGTATTTTTACGATGCCGTCTATCATGCTCTTTATTTCTATCAAATATTTACTCATTTAGCATTGTTTGTAGTTTTAGTTGTAATAAACTCATCAATTGTGTATTTTTTACGATGCCGTCTATCATGCTCTTTATTTCAAATATTTACTCATTTAGCATTGTTTGTAGTTTTAGTTGTAATAAACTCATCAATTGTGTATTTTTTACGATGCCGTCTATCATGCTCTTTATTTCTATCAAATATTTACTCATTTAGCATTGTTTGTAGTTTTAGTTGTAATAAACTCATCAATTGTGTATTTTTTACGATGCCGTCTATCATGCTCTTTATTTCTATCAAATATTTACTCATTTAGCATTGTTTGTAGTTTTAGTTGTAATAAACTCATCAATTGTGTATTTTTACGATGCCGTCTATCATGCTCTTTATTTCAAATATTTACTCATTTAGCATTGTTTGTAGTTTTAGTTGTAATAAACTCATCAATTGTGTATTTTTACGATGCCGTCTATCATGCTCTTTATTTCAAATATTTACTCATTTAGCATTGTTTGTAGTTTTAGTTGTAATAAACTCATCAATTGTGTATTTTTTACGATGCCGTCTATCATGCTCTTTATTTCAAATATTTACTCATTTAGCATTGTTTGTAGTTTTAGTTGTAATAAACTCATCAATTGTGTATTTTTACGATGCCGTCTATCATGCCTCTTTATTTCTATCAAATATTTACTCATTTAGCATTGTTTGTAGTTTTAGTTGTAATAAACTCATCAATTGTGTATTTTTTACGATGCCGTCTATCATTGCTCTTTTATTTCTATCAAAATATTTACTCATTTAGCAATTGTTTGTAGTTTTAGTTGTAATAAACTCATCAATTGTGTATTTTTTACGATGCCGTCTATCATGCTCTTTATTTCAAATATTTACTCATTTAGCATTGTTGGTAGTTTTAGTTGTAATAAACTCATCAATTGTGTATTTTTTACGATGCCGTCTATCATGCTCTTTATTTCAAATATTTCATTGTTTGTAGTTTTAGTTGTAATAAACTCATCAATTGTGTATTTTTTACGATGCCGTCTATCATGCTCTTTATTTCAAATATTTACTCATTTAGCATTGTTTGTAGTTTTAGTTGTAATAAACTCATCAATTGTGTATTTTTTACGATGCCGTCTATCATGCTCTTTATTTCTATCAAATATTTACTCATTTAGCATTGTTTGTAGTTTTAGTTGTAATAAACTCATCAATTGTGTATTTTTTACGATGCCGTCTATCATGCTCTTTATTTCTATCAAATATTTACTCATTTAGCATTGTTTGTAGTTTTAGTTGTAATAAACTCATCAATTGTGTATTTTTTACGATGCCGTCTATCATGCTCTTTATTTCTATCAAATATTTACTCATTTAGCATTGTTTGTAGTTTTAGTTGTAATAAACTCATCAATTGTGTATTTTTTACGATGCCGTCTATCATGCTCTTTATTTCAAATATTTACTCATTTAGCATTGTTTGTAGTTTTAGTTGTAATAAACTCATCAATTGTGTATTTTTTACGATGCCGTCTATCATGCTCTTTATTTCAAATATTTACTCATTTAGCATTGTTTGTAGTTTTAGTTGTAATAAACTCATCAATTGTGTATTTTTTACGATGCCGTCTATCATGCTCTTTATTTCTATCAAATATTTACTCATTTAGCATTGTTTGTAGTTTTAGTTGTAATAAACTCATCAATTGTGTATTTTTTACGATGCCGTCTATCATGCTCTTTATTTCTATCAAATATTTACTCATTTAGCATTGTTTGTAGTTTTAGTTGTAATAAACTCATCAATTGTGTATTTTTTACGATGCCGTCTATCATGCTCTTTATTTCTATCAAATATTTACTCATTTAGCATTGTTTGTAGTTTTAGTTGTAATAAACTCATCAATTGTGTATTTTTTACGATGCCGTCTATCATGCTCTTTATTTCAAATATTTACTCATTTAGCATTGTTTGTAGTTTTAGTTGTAATAAACTCATCAATTGTGTATTTTTTACGATGCCGTCTATCATGCTCTTTATTTCTATCAAATATTTACTCATTTAGCATTGTTTGTAGTTTTAGTTGTAATAAACTCATCAATTGTGTATTTTTTACGATGCCGTCTATCATGCTCTTTATTTCAAATATTTACTCATTTAGCATTGTTTGTAGTTTTAGTTGTAATAAACTCATCAATTGTGTATTTTTTACGATGCCGTCTATCATGCTCTTTATTTCAAATATTTACTCATTTAGCATTGTTTGTAGTTTTAGTTGCAATAAACTCATCAATTGTGTATTTTTACGATGCCGTCTATCATGCTCTTTATTTCTATCAAATATTTACTCATTTAGCATTGTTTGTAGTTTTAGTTGTAATAAACTCATCAATTGTGTATTTTTTACGATGCCGTCTATCATGCTCTTTATTTCTATCAAATATTTACTCATTTAGCATTGTTTGTAGTTTTAGTTGTAATAAACTCATCAATTGTGTATTTTTTACGATGCCGTCTATCATGCTCTTTATTTCAAATATTTACTCATTTAGCATTGTTTGTAGTTTTAGTTGCAATAAACTCATCAATTGTGTATTTTTACGATGCCGTCTATCATGCTCTTTCTTTCTATCAAATATTTACTCATTTAGCATTGTTTGTAGTTTTAGTTGTAATAAACTCATCAATTGTGTATTTTTTACGATGCCGTCTATCATGCTCTTTATTTCAAATATTTACTCATTTAGCATTGTTTGTAGTTTTAGTTGTAATAAACTCATCAATTGTGTATTTTTACGATGCCGTCTATCATGCTCTTTATTTCAAATATTTACTCATTTAGCATTGTTTGTAGTTTTAGTTGTAATAAACTCATCAATTGTGTATTTTTTACGATGCCGTCTATCATGCTCTTTATTTCAAATATTTACTCATTTAGCATTGTTTGTAGTTTTAGTTGTAATAAACTCATCAATTGTGTATTTTTACGATGCCGTCTATCATGCTCTTTATTTCTATCAAATATTTACTCATTTAGCATTGTTTGTAGTTTTAGTTGTAATAAACTCATCAATTGTGTATTTTTTACGATGCCGTCTATCATGCTCTTTATTTCTATCAAATATTTACTCATTTAGCATTGTTTGTAGTTTTAGTTGTAATAAACTCATCAATTGTGTATTTTTTACGATGCCGTCTATCATGCTCTTTATTTCAAATATTTACTCATTTAGCATTGTTTGTAGTTTTAGTTGTAATAAACTCATCAATTGTGTATTTTTACGATGCCGTCTATCATGCTCTTTATTTCAAATATTTACTCATTTAGCATTGTTTGTAGTTTTAGTTGTAATAAACTCATCAATTGTGTATTTTTACGATGCCGTCTATCATGCTCTTTATTTCAAATATTTACTCATTTAGCATTGTTTGTAGTTTTAGTTGTAATAAACTCATCAATTGTGTATTTTTTACGATGCCGTCTATCATGCTCTTTATTTCAAATATTTACTCATTTAGCATTGTTTGTAGTTTTAGTTGTAATAAACTCATCAATTGTGTATTTTTACGATGCCGTCTATCATGCTCTTTATTTCTATCAAATATTTACTCATTTAGCATTGTTTGTAGTTTTAGTTGTAATAAACTCATCAATTGTGTATTTTTTACGATGCCGTCTATCATGCTCTTTATTTCTATCAAATATTTACTCATTTAGCATTGTTTGTAGTTTTAGTTGTAATAAACTCATCAATTGTGTATTTTTTACGATGCCGTCTATCATGCTCTTTATTTCAAATATTTACTCATTTAGCATTGTTTGTAGTTTTAGTTGTAATAAACTCATCAATTGTGTATTTTTTACGATGCCGTCTATCATGCTCTTTATTTCAAATATTTACTCATTTAGCATTGTTTGTAGTTTTAGTTGTAATAAACTCATCAATTGTGTATTTTTTACGATGCCGTCTATCATGCTCTTTATTTCAAATATTTACTCATTTAGCATTGTTTGTAGTTTTAGTTGTAATAAACTCATCAATTGTGTATTTTTTACGATGCCGTCTATCATGCTCTTTATTTCTATCAAATATTTACTCATTTAGCATTGTTTGTAGTTTTAGTTGTAATAAACTCATCAATTGTGTATTTTTTACGATGCCGTCTATCATGCTCTTTATTTCTATCAAATATTTACTCATTTAGCATTGTTTGTAGTTTTAGTTGTAATAAACTCATCAATTGTGTATTTTTTACGATGCCGTCTATCATGCTCTTTATTTCTATCAAATATTTACTCATTTAGCATTGTTTGTAGTTTTAGTTGTAATAAACTCATCAATTGTGTATTTTTTACGATGCCGTCTATCATGCTCTTTATTTCAAATATTTACTCATTTAGCATTGTTTGTAGTTTTAGTTGTAATAAACTCATCAATTGTGTATTTTTTACGATGCCGTCTATCATGCTCTTTATTTCAAATATTTACTCATTTAGCATTGTTTGTAGTTTTAGTTGTAATAAACTCATCAATTGTGTATTTTTTACGATGCCGTCTATCATGCTCTTTATTTCTATCAAATATTTACTCATTTAGCATTGTTTGTAGTTTTAGTTGTAATAAACTCATCAATTGTGTATTTTTTACGATGCCGTCTATCATGCTCTTTATTTCTATCAAATATTTACTCATTTAGCATTGTTTGTAGTTTTAGTTGTAATAAACTCATCAATTGTGTATTTTTTACGATGCCGTCTATCATGCTCTTTATTTCTATCAAATATTTACTCATTTAGCATTGTTTGTAGTTTTAGTTGTAATAAACTCATCAATTGTGTATTTTTTACGATGCCGTCTATCATGCTCTTTATTTCAAATATTTACTCATTTAGCATTGTTTGTAGTTTTAGTTGTAATAAACTCATCAATTGTGTATTTTTTACGATGCCGTCTATCATGCTCTTTATTTCTATCAAATATTTACTCATTTAGCATTGTTTGTAGTTTTAGTTGTAATAAACTCATCAATTGTGTATTTTTTACGATGCCGTCTATCATGCTCTTTATTTCTATCAAATATTTACTCATTTAGCATTGTTTGTAGTTTTAGTTGTAATAAACTCATCAATTGTGTATTTTTTACGATGCCGTCTATCATGCTCTTTATTTCAAATATTTACTCATTTAGCATTGTTTGTAGTTTTAGTTGTAATAAACTCATCAATTGTGTATTTTTTACGATGCCGTCTATCATGCTCTTTATTTCTATCAAATATTTACTCATTTAGCATTGTTTGTAGTTTTAGTTGTAATAAACTCATCAATTGTGTATTTTTTACGATGCCGTCTATCATGCTCTTTATTTCTATCAAATATTTACTCATTTAGCATTGTTTGTAGTTTTAGTTGTAATAAACTCATCAATTGTGTATTTTTTACGATGCCGTCTATCATGCTCTTTATTTCAAATATTTACTCATTTAGCATTGTTTGTAGTTTTAGTTGTAATAAACTCATCAATTGTGTATTTTTTACGATGCCGTCTATCATGCTCTTTCTTTCTATCAAATATTTACTCATTTAGCATTGTTTGTAGTTTTAGTTGTAATAAACTCATCAATTGTGTATTTTTTACGATGCCGTCTATCATGCTCTTTATTTCAAATATTTACTCATTTAGCATTGTTTGTAGTTTTAGTTGTAATAAACTCATCAATTGTGTATTTTTACGATGCCGTCTATCATGCTCTTTATTTCAAATATTTACTCATTTAGCATTGTTTGTAGTTTTAGTTGTAATAAACTCATCAATTGTGTATTTTTACGATGCCGTCTATCATGCTCTTTCTTTCTATCAAATATTTACTCATTTAGCATTGTTTGTAGTTTTAGTTGTAATAAACTCATCAATTGTGTATTTTTTACGATGCCGTCTATCATGCTCTTTATTTCAAATATTTACTCATTTAGCATTGTTTGTAGTTTTAGTTGTAATAAACTCATCAATTGTGTATTTTTTACGATGCCGTCTATCATGCTCTTTATTTCAAATATTTACTCATTTAGCATTGTTTGTAGTTTTAGTTGTAATAAACTCATCAATTGTGTATTTTTTACGATGCCGTCTATCATGCTCTTTATTTCTATCAAATATTTACTCATTTAGCATTGTTTGTAGTTTTAGTTGTAATAAACTCATCAATTGTGTATTTTTTACGATGCCGTCTATCATGCTCTTTATTTCAAATATTTACTCATTTAGCATTGTTTGTAGTTTTAGTTGTAATAAACTCATCAATTGTGTATTTTTTACGATGCCGTCTATCATGCTCTTTATTTCAAATATTTACTCATTTAGCATTGTTTGTAGTTTTAGTTGTAATAAACTCATCAATTGTGTATTTTTTACGATGCCGTCTATCATGCTCTTTATTTCTATCAAATATTTACTCATTTAGCATTGTTTGTAGTTTTAGTTGTAATAAACTCATCAATTGTGTATTTTTTACGATGCCGTCTATCATGCTCTTTATTCTATCAAATATTTACTCATTTAGCATTGTTTGTAGTTTTAGTTGTAATAAACTCATCAATTGTGTATTTTTTACGATGCCGTCTATCATGCTCTTTATTTATCAAATATTTACTCATTTAGCATTGTTTGTAGTTTTAGTTGTAATAAACTCATCAATTGTGTATTTTTTACGATGCCGTCTATCATGCTCTTTATTTCTAATCAAATATTTACTCATTTAGCATTGTTTGTAGTTTTAGTTGTAATAAACTCATCAATTGTGTATTTTTACGATGCCGTCTATCATGCTCTTTATTTCAATATTTACTCATTTAGCATTGTTTGTAGTTTTAGTTGTAATAAACTCATCAATTGTGTATTTTTTACGATGCCGTCTATCATGCTCTTTATTTATCAAATATTTACTCATTTAGCATTGTTTGTAGTTTTAGTTGTAATAAACTCATCAATTGTGTATTTTTTACGATGCCGTCTATCATGCTCTTTATTTCAAATATTTACTCATTTAGCATTGTTTGTAGTTTTAGTTGTAATAAACTCATCAATTGTGTATTTTTTACGATGCCGTCTATCATGCTCTTTATTTCAAATATTTACTCATTTAGCATTGTTTGTAGTTTTAGTTGTAATAAACTCATCAATTGTGTATTTTTTACGATGCCGTCTATCATGCTCTTTATTTCAAATATTTACTCATTTAGCATTGTTTGTAGTTTTAGTTGTAATAAACTCATCAATTGTGTATTTTTTACGATGCCGTCTATCATGCTCTTTATTTCAAATATTTACTCATTTAGCATTGTTTGTAGTTTTAGTTGTAATAAACTCATCAATTGTGTATTTTTTACGATGCCGTCTATCATGCTCTTTATTTCTATCAAATATTTACTCATTTAGCATTGTTTGTAGTTTTAGTTGTAATAAACTCATCAATTGTGTATTTTTTACGATGCCGTCTATCATGCTCTTTATTTCAAATATTTACTCATTTAGCATTGTTTGTAGTTTTAGTTGTAATAAACTCATCAATTGTGTATTTTTTACGATGCCGTCTATCATGCTCTTTATTTCTATCAAATATTTACTCATTTAGCATTGTTTGTAGTTTTAGTTGTAATAAACTCATCAATTGTGTATTTTTTACGATGCCGTCTATCATGCTCTTTATTTCTATCAAATATTTACTCATTTAGCATTGTTTGTAGTTTTAGTTGTAATTCATCAATTGTGTATTTTTTACGATGCCGTCTATCATGCTCTTTATTTCAAATATTTACTCATTTAGCATTGTTTGTAGTTTTAGTTGTAATAAACTCATCAATTGTGTATTTTTTACGATGCCGTCTATCATGCTCTTTATTTCTATCAAATATTTACTCATTTAGCATTGTTTGTAGTTTTAGTTGTAATAAACTCATCAATTGTGTATTTTTTACGATGCCGTCTATCATGCTCTTTATTTCTATCAAATATTTACTCATTTAGCATTGTTTGTAGTTTTAGTTGTAATAAACTCATCAATTGTGTATTTTTTACGATGCCGTCTATCATGCTCTTTATTTCAAATATTTACTCATTTAGCATTGTTTGTAGTTTTAGTTGTAATAAACTCATCAATTGTGTATTTTTTACGATGCCGTCTATCATGCTCTTTATTTCTATCAAATATTTACTCATTTAGCATTGTTTGTAGTTTTAGTTGTAATAAACTCATCAATTGTGTATTTTTTACGATGCCGTCTATCATGCTCTTTATTTCTATCAAATATTTACTCATTTAGCATTGTTTGTAGTTTTAGTTGTAATAAACTCATCAATTGTGTATTTTTTACGATGCCGTCTATCATGCTCTTTATTTCAAATATTTACTCATTTAGCATTGTTTGTAGTTTTAGTTGTAATAAACTCATCAATTGTGTATTTTTTACGATGCCGTCTATCATGCTCTTTATTTCAAATATTTACTCATTTAGCATTGTTTGTAGTTTTAGTTGCAATAAACTCATCAATTGTGTATTTTTACGATGCCGTCTATCATGCTCTTTATTTCTATCAAATATTTACTCATTTAGCATTGTTTGTAGTTTTAGTTGTAATAAACTCATCAATTGTGTATTTTTTACGATGCCGTCTATCATGCTCTTTATTTCTATCAAATATTTACTCATTTAGCATTGTTTGTAGTTTTAGTTGTAATAAACTCATCAATTGTGTATTTTTTACGATGCCGTCTATCATGCTCTTTATTTCAAATATTTACTCATTTAGCATTGTTTGTAGTTTTAGTTGTAATAAACTCATCAATTGTGTATTTTTTACGATGCCGTCTATCATGCTCTTTATTTCAAATATTTACTCATTTAGCATTGTTTGTAGTTTTAGTTGCAATAAACTCATCAATTGTGTATTTTTACGATGCCGTCTATCATGCTCTTTATTTCTATCAAATATTTACTCATTTAGCATTGTTTGTAGTTTTAGTTGTAATAAACTCATCAATTGTGTATTTTTTACGATGCCGTCTATCATGCTCTTTATTTCTATCAAATATTTACTCATTTAGCATTGTTTGTAGTTTTAGTTGTAATAAACTCATCAATTGTGTATTTTTTACGATGCCGTCTATCATGCTCTTTATTTCAAATATTTACTCATTTAGCATTGTTTGTAGTTTTAGTTGTAATAAACTCATCAATTGTGTATTTTTTACGATGCCGTCTATCATGCTCTTTATTTCTATCAAATATTTACTCATTTAGCATTGTTTGTAGTTTTAGTTGTAATAAACTCATCAATTGTGTATTTTTTACGATGCCGTCTATCATGCTCTTTATTTCTATCAAATATTTACTCATTTAGCATTGTTTGTAGTTTTAGTTGTAATAAACTCATCAATTGTGTATTTTTTACGATGCCATCTATCATGCTCTTTATTTCAAATATTTACTCATTTAGCATTGTTTGTAGTTTTAGTTGTAATAAACTCATCAATTGTGTATTTTTTACGATGCCGTCTATCATGCTCTTTATTTCAAATATTTACTCATTTAGCATTGTTTGTAGTTTTAGTTGTAATAAACTCATCAATTGTGTATTTTTTACGATGCCGTCTATCATGCTCTTTATTTCAAATATTTACTCATTTAGCATTGTTTGTAGTTTTAGTTGTAATAAACTCATCAATTGTGTATTTTTTACGATGCCGTCTATCATGCTCTTTATTTCTATCAAATATTTACTCATTTAGCATTGTTTGTAGTTTTAGTTGTAATAAACTCATCAATTGTGTATTTTTTACGATGCCGTCTATCATGCTCTTTCTGTCCAAATATTTACTCATTTAGCATTGGAAAAATATTTAATGTTAATCATCTTGTTATTAAAAAAAAAATCGAAAACAAAATATTGGACGAAGGAAGAGTTTTATATGTATAAGAAAATATGTAAAACTCAAGGAAATACGCTTTGATGTTTATTATCCATTTATAGTAATTTACAAATTTATAAACTCCATGATATTTAAAAAATCAAACACTAACATAAACGGATCTGGTTACAAATAATTAAACATTAAATTACGTTGGATTTAAACGGATATTTCTTTTCAAAAACTATTGACTTGCTTAAATAGGACAACTTGCGAAATATATGACAATAAATAGAAAATCTCAAGCAAAGAAAATACCAGCATTCACTTACATGCATTTTTGCATGGTTATAAAATGTTTGCTTAAAACCTAAATACTACGTTAAGATTAAGTATTTAAAATTTAATCATAAAACATTAAAACTTGTTAAGTCAAACACATGTGGTAGCAAATAAGTTTTTACATTCAGATTATATGAGGATGAAAGGAATCTTTCTTACATTTTTACCTCAAACAAGTAAGAATGATACTTGCACCTAAGGGGCTTCTATATTGGACTAAAACTACAGGAATATCGTATGATAATATGGTTACGTTTAATATTAATTATCTGTTTACAGTAATTTTAATATTTAGTCATATTAATATTTAAAGATAAAACATTAAACACGTTGATAAGATACAAATCTGTTATTAAAATATTTTGACGTTCATATCAATTAGAGATTAACAGATATTTAAAGATCAAACATTCAACACGTTGATAAATTACAAACCTGCTATTAAAATATTTTGACGTCCATATCAATTAAATATGAACATATATTTAAAGATAAAACATTCATGAAGTTGTTGCTACTCTTTTTCATCCTAAAGGGACTAGTATTTGGAATTATTACTAAGAGGAGAATAACGAGATGTTTGTTCACATTACAGTTAAACTACTGCATTTCAGGAATCAGAAACAGAGACATAATTCCAGAGTCTAGCAGACTGAGTGAAAAAACTGTTTGAGTTTCCCGGCATATAGAGACATAAATAGTGAAGGTGTGAAAAAAACTTATGAATGAATAAAAATAGAAATATATCGAATATCACTGTAGTTTTTTCCACCAAATTATTCTCTTTTATCTACAAAACAACCAAACATTAAGAAAATGTTTCAATATTTTTGATAATTTTGCATATTTATATATCAGTTATACGCACGTGCTTGAAGAAAGCAAAAATGTGTATGCAATAAATACTTTTTGGATGGACATATGGTAATTTACTTTCATTGTTATATTAAGATATATGTATATATATTGTTGTGCTGTATCCTCAAGCCATACAGAGTGTCCCCAGGTTGCGGATTGGGGAAGCCCCTCTATTTATAGAGGGCAGCTTTGAATATTAAATCAGAATACCAATATTTAAAGACAGATGAAACATTAACACACTTATAAGTTAAGCGATTATAGTTACAAATAATTTTTATATTCAGATGAATAAGACGTGATTGGATATATTCTCTCAAACAAATGTAGATGGAATAATAGGATTGACAAATATAAAAAAACATGAATGAATAAAAATAGAATTTTTAACCAAATTTATTGTCTTTTTGGATACAAACATTAAGAAAATATTTCAATATATTTGATAATTTTGCATATTTATAGATCAGTTATACATACGTGTTTGAAGAAATCAAAAACGTGTATACAATAAATATATCGAATATCACTGTAGTTTTTTCCACCAAATTATTCTCTTTTATCTACAAAACAACCAAACATTAAGAAAATGTTTCAATATTTTTAATAATTTTGCATATTTATATATCAGTTATACATACATGCTTGAAGAAATCAAAAAACGTGTATACAATAAATACTTTTTGGATGAACATATGGTAATTTACTTTCATTGTTACATTAAAATCCATGTATATATATATATTGTAGTATTGTATATATAAATATATCTCTTCTAACTAAACAATAAATAATATTTAACTAGATAATATCTTGAGAAACACATCGACTTACTCTGTATCAAGTTAGAAAATATCCGGTCATTTTTGTGATATGTTTTATATAAATATTTTTAGATTAAATAAATCTAGATGTTGTGGGTTTATTGACAACAATAAACAAACGGAATAAATAAACTAAACAGAATACTAATATATGAATGCAAATATTAAAAATATTGAACTTCATTATTTTTTACAGATGATTGAACCCTATTTCAATGTTAATGGGAAAATATGATCTGCACACATAAAGCTGTAAACAGTTATTATTTTATTTGAAACATTACAGTGACACCTGTGAGAAATTTTCTTATACTGGACAAAATGAATTTTGCTAAAGAGTGAGAAATTTTCTTATACTGGACAAAACTAATGAATTTTGCTAAAGGGTGATGAAAACATAGCTTAAAGGTAAAACAAATGTTTGTAAACATGTGTTCAAATATAAGGAATGAGAAAAGTATGTGACTTTTAAAAAATCTACATCTTCTTTAATAATTTAAGCTCGAAAATAACTTGTAGCAAACAAATTATAAACGCCAAATTGTATAACCTCGCATCCTCATCTTGAACAAATTAATAAGATAAAAAAAAGAACGTGTGAGTAAAACCGTAAAAAATACACATGATTGACTAAAACATAGGAACTCACGCTAGAAAACAAACCATATTTTTGCAAAGTGTGTGGATATTCTTATTTTCAAAAATGAACTTTAATGACCAATATGAAAACTCACACTGGAAAAAGCCACATTTTTGTAAAGTGTGTGAGTATTCTTGTTTTTAAAAATGAACTTTAATGACCAATATGAAAACTTACACTGGGGAAAATACATTCTTGTAAAATGTGTGGATATTCTTGTACTAAAAATAACATTTAGTCAATCATAAAAAAACACACACTGAAGAACTTCGACTGAAGAAAAATAAAACAATAGCAATGCCACATTCTTGTCAAGTGTGTGGATATTCTTGCTCTGGAATATCAAAGTTAGTCACACATATGAGAACTCACACTGGAGAAAAGCCATATTCTTGTAAAGTGTGTGGATATTCTTGTGCTAAAAAATCAAACTTAGTAGGCCATATGAAAACCCACACAGGGGAAAAACCACATTCTTGTGAAGTTTGTGGATATTCTTGCTCTGAAAAATCAACGTTAGTAAAACATATAAGAACTCACACTGGAGAAAAGCCACATTATTGTCCAGTGTGTGAATATTCTTGTTCTGTAAAAGCATGGTTAGTGAGTCACATGAGAACTCACACAGGGGAAAAACCATATTCTTGTGAAGTGTGTGGATATTCTTGCTCTCAAAAATCAACGTTAGTGAAACATATAAGAAGTCATACTGGGGAAAAGCCATATTCTTGCCAAGTTTGTAAATACTCTTTCTCTACAAAATCAGACTTAGTCATACATATGAGAACTCACACTGGGGAAAAGCCACATACTTGTGAAGTGTGTGGATATTGTTGTTCTCGAAAATCAGGCTTACTGGCGCATATAAGAACTCACACTGGGGAAAAGCCATATTCTTGTCAAGTCTGTAAATATTCTTGCTCTACGAAATCTCATTTAGCGAATCACATGAGAACTCACACTGGGGACAAGCCACATTCTTGTGAAGTTTGTGGATATTCTTGTTCTATAAAATCAAATTTAGTAAACCATATGAGAACTCACACTGGGGAAAAGCCCCATTCTTGTGAAGTTTGTGGATATTCTTTTTCTGAAAAATCCACGTTAGTGAAACATATGAGAACTCACACTGGAGAAAAGCCGCATTCTTGTGAAGTTTGTGGATATTCTTGTTCTCGAAAACCAAATTTAGTGAGCCATATGCGAACTCACACGGGGGAAAAGCCACATTCTTGTCGAGTTTGTGGATATTCTTTTTCTGAAAAATCACATTTAGTTCGCCATATGAGAACTCACTCAACCAGATCACGAATGCAGCTGGGCTCTACATCGACAGAAAAATTAACCCTCCAACATTCAACTGCAATCATCGAATAGGGCACCGAGTCTCTAGACAAACACCTCACTGGAATACCAAACTGCAAAAACAACCGAACCTCTGCAGGAAGGATTTAATGAAGCATGAACTCATACCTACTAGACCTACAAGCGACCACAGGACAGATATACTAAAGCATTTAACGAAACATGAACTCATACCTACTAGATCTACAAGATACCACAGGACAGATATACTAAAGCATTTAATGAAATATGAACTCATACCTACTTGATCTACAAGAGACTGTTACAAAATGGATTGAGAGAGAGAGAGAGAGAAAAGAGAGGTGAGTAAACGTGGAGTGTAGACACGTTTACCAGAACCGAGGGTCAGCTGACCAGATTACGTATGAGTGACGTGGTCAGGTTGGCTAGATCTGTGAGATTTGATTTGGACACATAAGACAACAGATGGCTTCCCGTTGTCTCCTCCGCTCCACGGGGGGGGGGACGAACGCTGACGTGTGTAGAAGAAGAACCCACACAGGCCGATTTCACTTCCACCTTCTGCAGGACGTTTGGGGAAAGTGAAATAAAAAAAACTATAAAACTAATTCCTTGTCTTGGAGTGATTGAATCTTCATCCAAAAACAGGTATCAAGTCTCCCTCTAGGATGAGAAATTTCCAGATGGTCCAACATCGAAGAAGCAGAGGTAGGTTCTGAAAATACATGTCACACACACGATTCCCTTTATGATAATCAAACAACAACCATTTATATTAGAGACAATCATATGCACACAGAATCCTTTTATGTTATACACCAAACATAAATGGTGCCCCTCAATGATAACCCTATGTAACAAACGTTCAATTTGGTGCCCGTGGACCAGTTCGCATCACCGATGCGATAATCGAACCTGTGTTTAAGAAAATACAACATGGAAGCATGGAGATTTAGTGTCAAGAAAAAAGAAATAGACGAAAAAAGAAAAAAAAACAATAGAACACAATAAAATGTCTGGAAAAAAAGAAAGAACAGTAGAAAAAAATACAAATCAACACACACACAACGTAGGGTCCATTAAAACACTAGGCGAATTAGAAAAATAATTAAGAAAAAAAAGAAAATCAATACACATGTACAACCTATTCACGAAGAAAGAAAAGGAAAACATACAGACACACAGATGTAAAACTTTATATATAGAAAATAGTTAAAAAAAATGTTTATCGTATTAGGAATTAGCTCGTTATGAACGAAGAAAAATATCACTTAATGTAAAAATTAGACGGGAAAAACAAAGATTGCATTATTCTGTTTAAAGCAAAGGACCGATGAGACAGTAAGAACACGCACAAATGAAATTGTTTGGAAATGTGAAAATCATAACTTGAAATATTTACACCGTTGCAAAAAGAGAAAATGGCCATCGCTTTTCTTTAACTGGGTTAAAAAAAAAGAAAAAAGAAAAGAAAAAAAAAGAATTGCAATGGGAAAATTGTTCCCAACAAGCATTAAGGTAAAAATGCACTTTCGTATATGCTCTTTTTCAGGCGAGACTGTTCTCCAAATCGTGAATATTGCTTTTCCAGTTTTAACGACATTTTTGAACATTTTTTTAAGGACTGAAGAAGGTTGTTTTATGTAATTAGAAGTTAATGTTCATTGTTAGAAAAAATGTGTATTGATGATTTGATATTGTATTATATAATGTATAATTGTTGTTTTCCAGTGGTCTGCAAAATAGTAATGAAAAAAATCCCCCCCAAAAAATCAGAAGATTAGATTAAGATAAAACGGTCGGTCTAGTCAAATTAGAATTTTAAAAAGGGGACAGGTTTAAATTTACGTAGGCGGTTTACTATTTTTTTTTTGGAAGAGGTTCACAGGACCATGCAAGGGGGAGTTTTTTAAATAGGTTTTTCGATTATGAAAAATGCTATTTTCGCCGTCTGTATGTAGCTTGATTAAGCTGACCGGTGTGACGGTTGAAAGATCATATTCTTCGCATACAATAAAGATGGGAGACTGCATGCGTATGTGCTTAAAAGGCTTGTTGTAGCTGCAACGAGGGTGCGCGCTAGAATGCACCCACATAGATAAGCTTGCAGATAGGGCCGCCTGCGAGCTTCAGCTGATTGAAAATGCCCAATCTTAGGAGTAACAGAACTTCCAACGCAAGAGCGGACGTGTAGTGGTGACGTGGCCACTATGTAGTGAATCTGAAGTAGGAGAAAGAATAATAAAAAAAAGATAGAATATATGCCGCTGTTGCGTAAGAACTTAAGAAGTTAGAAATCTGATGAATAAGATGTCGGCAATTTTTTTTTTTTTTAGATATTGGCATGGGATGGCTGAATGAGAGCTGTTAATGAACATGAGGTTACTTTACCCACATCCTTGAATGATGCCATATGGGCCGTGAAAAAAGGGTCCGACCGAATAAATTACTTAAGACGGGAGACATAGAAAAAACAATAGAAGAAATTGAAAAAAAAAACAGCTATGACGATAGACATACAGATAATAAATTGTAATTTTTTAATGAACAGCCAGTGAGTAAACCAGAAAGAAAAAAAAGAAATAGAACATATGACTTTAGTAACAGTGTGCGTCAGGAATGAGCCTTTCAGCTTACCAAAAGATAAACACGTCAATCACAAATATGTGTTATGAATATTTTGTTGCAATTTTAAACTGTGAAACTAAGTGTAACTTTTAATGAAAAACAATATGTACTTTTGATGAAAAACAATGGATAGGTTCTGAAAATGTGATTTTTTTTCTTTTTCACAAATTGTACGATTTTTTTTCTTAGGAATTTTTTCTGACATGGACAATTTTAGTTCCATCGATGTGTTAGGATTGTCTGAGACTTTATAAGTGAGTCGTTTTATTTTATTTTAGAAACGACTATGTATTTTAATTGTAAATGTCTAGGTATTTTTGTAAACGACTGTGATTTTTCTTTAATGTTGAATTCTGTGGAATGCAGCCGACCTCAGGAGTTGATGATGTGGTCAATATTGGGTTTCCACGAATCTGTGTTTTGTTATTTGGAATTTTGTTATTAGTGAGATGGGACTTTGTGATTGCTTATAGGATATTTTTGTATTTTTTTAATTAATTATTTTTATGTAATTGATGTATTGTCAAACGGTATTTTGCAGAATTTTCTTGTTCTTTGACATGTATTTTTTTTTCGCAGAATGGGGAGGTGGAATCTTTGCTTGTGGGGTCTATTGAAAGAATGATTAATAAAAGAAAGAACGTGTTGTTAATTAATTAATTAATAATCATAATAGTAATCATAAAATTGGGAAAAAGAGAAAGAAATAAGATTTAAACAGTGTAATAAATAATAATAATAATAAACACTACTGGGTTATGTATAAGGGATCAACTAGTTCTTAAGTTTCGGAAGAGTCAAAAGTTCAGTTGGTATTAATTTTAATTTTCGAAATGTAGAATGTTCTATTCGACATGAGTGACGTTTTGGCCACATAAGTAAGGTAGAAAAAAAAGGATAAATATAGGGTTAAATAAACTATATGAAGAAATGAAAGAAAAAAGTGGGGCGTGAATGGAATTTAATTTCTGTGGCAAGCATGTTAGAATTTTGGAGAAGTGTTCATTATTCTTGAGAAGTGATTCGAATTTTATTTTTTTTATCGTGATTTCTATTGATTTCGAGTAGAATCAACATGGAGCAACTTTGAGTACTTCATGTGTGGAAATCCGATGTTTTCCGTGAAGCTATGTGTCTTCAAGGCAGGTTGCGCTTACCGACTTTGGAAAAAAAGTTTTTCTGACATAGCAGTAAACGGAATGTATTCTGTCCAGCGTGAGCGGATCTAGTTGTAATCAACTTCAGGGAGCAAAAAAAATGCCCTCTTACATGGCGTAAGGGGCAGAGGGGGTGCAATGGCTGACGTGGCCATTATGTTACGAATCGCTCAAGAGAAGATGAATGAAATATGTATGCAAGTACTTAGGAAAATAGAAGGCTACCCACCATAAGGAATGTTAAGAGGTTTTTTTTGTTTCCCACAAAATACTAGTAATAAGAGTTGGCTTATGATGAATAGGATAAGGCTTGGGATGGGAAAAATTTTTTGTGTGCTACCTATGGGAAGAAAATCTGATCTGTAAAGCCAAGGACGATGATATTCCGTTTTGAAGAGGCAGATGGACCTCGATTTTATTATTCGGTTGATTGCCAAGAATTTATCGATCACGCGTAGTGTCGACGGGAGTAAAGGATGCTCCTGAAATTCTGATTTAAATTATGAAGAGACCATGGGGTCACAGGGAGTTGTTGACGTTCGAGGGTGCAAGGATTAGCGCCACATGGTATTATTTGTTGATATTATTTTACTTAGTATATGTTAATAATTATTGAATAAAGGTATGACAGTTTTCTTTGCCCGTGGGGTGAGCATATATATCCCATTCTAAGTAAATGTGGGAAGTAGAAAATGTTTGCCTTCGCCATACATTTTGATAAAAAGGGGGGTAAGGAATGTTACACAATGGATTGAGAGAGAGAGAGAAAGAGAGAGAGAGAGAGAGAGAGGTGAGTAAACGTGGTGTGTAGACACGTTTACCAGAACCGAGGGTCAGCTGACCAGATTACGTATGAGTGACGTGGTCAGGTTGGCTAGATCTGTGAGATTTGATTTGAACACAGAAGACAACAGATGGCTTCCCGTTGTCTCCTCCTCTCCACGGGGGGAGGGGACGAACGCTGACGTGTGTAGAAGAAGAACCCACACAGGCCGATTAAACTTCTACCTCCTGAAGGACCTCTGGGGAAAGTGAAATAAAAAAACTATAAAACTAATTCCTTGTCTTGGAGTGATTGACTCTTCATCCAAAAACAGGTATCAAGTCTCCCTCTAGGATGAGAAATTTCCAGATGGTCCAACATCGAAGAAGCAGAGGTAGGTTCTGAAAATACATGTCACACCCACGATTCCCTTTATGATAATCAAACACACAACCCATTTATATTAGAGACAATCATACGCACACGGAATCCTTTTATGTTATACACCAAACATAAATGGTGCCCCTCAATGATAACCCTATGTAACATACACATACACACAACAAAATTAATGTGTGTCAGTAATGTTATTGTAAATATATTTAGTGAGAAAATTGTTTATAAAAATATATGTACACATACACACAACAAAATTAATTTGTGTCAGTAATGTTATTGGAAATATATTTTGTGAGAAAATTGTTTGTTTTTAAAAATATATGTACACATACACACAACAAAATTAATTTGTGTCAGTAATGTTATTGTAAATATATTTAGTGATAAAATTGTTTTTAAAAATATGTGTACACATACACACAACAAAATTAATTTGTGTCAGTAATGTTATTGTAAATATATTTAGTGATGAAATTGTTTTTAAAAATATATGTACACATACACACAACAAAATTAATTGGTGTCAGTAATGTTATTGTAAATATATTTAGTGATAAAATTGTTTTTAAAAATATATGTACACATACACACAACAAAATTAATTTGTGTCAGTAATGTTATTGTAAATATATTTAGTGATAAAATTGTTTGTTTTTAAAAATATATGTACACATACACACAACAAAATTAATTTGTGTCAGTAATGTTATTGTAAATATATTTAGTGATAAAATTGTTTTTAAAAATATGTGTACACATACACACAACAAAATTAATTTGTGTCAGTAATGTTATTGTAAATATATTTAGTGATGAAATTGTTTTTAAAAATATATGTACACATACACACAACAAAATTAATTGGTGTCAGTAATGTTATTGTAAATATATTTAGTGATAAAATTGTTTTTAAAAATATATGTACACATACACACAACAAAATTAATTTGTGTCAGTAATGTTATTGTAAATATATTTAGTGATAAAATTGTTTGTTTTTAAAAATATATGTACACATACACACAACAAAATTAATTTGTGTCAGTAATGTTATTGGAAATATATTTAGTGAGAAAATTGTTTGTTTTTAAAAATATATGTACACATACACACAACAAAATTAATTTGTGTCAGTAATGTTATTGTAAATATATTTAGTGATAAAATTGTTTGTTTTTAAAAATATATGTACACATACACACAAAATTAATTTGTGTCAGTAATGTTATTGTAAATATATTTAGTGATATAATTGTTTTTTTTAAATATATGTACACATACACACAGCAAAATAAATTTGTGTCAGTAATGTTATTGTAAATATATTTAGTGATAAAATCGTTTGTTTTTAAAAATATATGTACACATACACACAACAAAATTAATTTGTGTCAGTAATGTTATTGTAAATATATTTAGTGATAAAATTGTTTGTTTTTAAAAATATATGTACACATACACACAACAAAATTAATTTGTGTCAGTAATGTTATTGTAAATGCGGGTCAAAGCAGACTTTGTTTAAAGTTCAAAAAAATGCTGTCAATTAATTGTATCAATTTTGTGTCAATCACTTGTAAAAATTTTGTGTCAATCACTTGTAACAATTTTGTGTCAAAGTCGAAGATACTTTTAAAATCTTGTGGCACTATGTAGCATGAAATACGCTTAAATGAAAATCAATTCTGTGTTCATAGTTGAACTTTTCGACCTTTTGTCTGTTTTAATTGTTTTGTTTTAGAAAAAATGGACAATTTTAAATATTGACTCTATATAGATACTTAAAAAACTGTTTTTTTTTCTCTGCATGTTCCAGTTATTTTTTAAAGACTTTTATTGTTGTTCGTTACGAAAAAAGATTTTTTTCAATGAAAAAGTAATAATTGTAAGTTTAGTGAAATCCAGTTAAATGTATTAATAATCAATTTTGTTTTGTTGAACAAATATTGTAAATTGTCTTAAATGTATGTGTTATTTTATTTCACATCAGGAATTCAAAGTTTTAATTAAATATACATTAAAATCTAAAGAAACAAGAAATAGGAAAATAAGTAAAATAGGAAACAATAATTTAATCCGAATGGTTGGCGTGGGAATCGGTTAGAATTTTAGAGAGGGGACAAGATGAATTACGTAAACGGGTATTTTGAGAGTTTTCAGATGTGAGAAGCCGAAAGAAAGAAAAAAATTTTTTTGACAATTGGTTTTCGTTTTTTTTTGTGATACCCATACCATTTTTCCCAAGAAGAGTAACTTGGTAGGAGATGATAAGCACTAGAGGTGCCCCTAATTAGAAAAATACAGATGGGAACTTGCGATATTGTGTGCTTTTAAAGCATGCCGCATGTAATAGTTACGAGCAGAGGATAAGTCTCAACACAATAAGTTAAAATGCAGGCGTTGGAAGGATACGAGAATCCTTATGAAAGAAGGGCTATGAGAGCCCGAAGGCTAAGCACATAGCATAATGAAGTGAGAGAAAAGTAAAATATACTGTAAGTACGTAGTAAGATATAATCTTGTATTTTTTAGAGATGTATGAATGTGGGATATCTCTGCTAGATCTTGGAAGCTCTGATGAGAGAAAAGAGAAATCACAAAAAGCGGGCCATTAGGTAGAATTTAATGTGCAAATAGGAATTTTGCCACAAAAGGTGTTAGTTAAGGCTGCTATTTCTAGGTCTTCATCAAGTTCCAAGGGTCCAAGCAAGGTATATCTTAAACTTTGGAAGCCAACCACAGAGATAAATAAGCTTTGAGAATGTCCCAAAAAGATAAGTTAGTTACAAAACGAAAACAAATCTCTAATAAATAGAAGAACCATACGGGAGAAAGGATCAAGGACACATTTGTTGTTGTCGATTTTGAAAAGAGGTAAAATGAAACCTAGTTTATGGCATAAGGGTGGCTGGATGAAGCAGCTGACATGAGTTATAGGAGGTACTACCCTACACCAAAAAGGAATATGCCAGGGAGATCAGATAGAGAGTCTGGTCTAAAAAATAAAATTATAAAGTCAGTTGGAAAAGGGCTGACTTGGAAAAAAGTTTCGTTCTTGTTTTATGGGGTCTGATCTTTCTTAGCCAAGTGGTTATATAAAAAAAATGTACTAAAATTTAAAAATGCATTTTTTTTTTGAAAAATAAGAGGAAAGGATGTTACATGATAAGGGCTGTTCCATTTTCATGTAAGTAAAAAAATAGGGAATTAGTTAAATGTAAATATGAAATAGGATAGTCAAGGATTTGAACTTGCCATGCTAGACTTGGAATTGAGAATTCCAATCATAAGTTAAAATAAACACAGAATGTTATTATAAATGGAATGTCCAGTAAATTGTTGATTCTGTTAAAATATTTAATAAATACAAATTCGGCTGGAAACTATTCACATTCTTAGAGAGAATGCATAATAAAATATGGGTTACAGAATTAGACAAGTAGGTTAAATTCTTTGTAAAACAACAAAGAGAATGGGAAATTTCCTGGTCGTCAGAAATGGTTTCAAAAACGTGCAAATCGCACATGTTGATAACATGTGAGTTATAGTCACGTTGACCAGACATACATGTGATTTCTCAATATAGGAAAGAGTTCGAAGTTAGTTAGGAGGAATCAGATCAGTCAGTTAGAAGAAGCGAGAGGAGTCAGACCAGAGAAGCAGAGAGGTTCAGACCGATTCTCGGTTAGAGTCAAGGCTCCCTCTGGAAGTGAGAGAGTTTAGAAATAACCATGCAACAACTTTGAATCCCTGAAATACAGATTCATTTCCGACTGGTCGAAGAATAAATGATCATCATATTTTTTATAATTGCCGTCTTCTGTGTTCATCATTACAACGAGAAAGGTAACGTGTTTATATTATATGTACAGCTATCAAACGTAAATATGAAATGCACTCTCGGTCTATCTATCAAGATATTCAAACATCTCCCTCTCATTGAATTACAGGCTTGGCTCTCTTGTAGTAACATGTACCTGTCTGTCTCGTTATATATAAGAACTGTCTCTCTCTCTCTCTCTCTCTTTACATGTATTCTGCCTCTCATATATACAGAACTGTCTATCTCGTTATATATAAGAACTCTCTCCCTCTTTACATGTATCATGCCTCTCATATATACAGAATACGTGTTAAATATGCATTAAACTGATTTTCACAATTAACCAGTGAGTGCTGAACCATTTTTAATCGGACGCTGCAATTTTCTGTCATTAAACAATTGTAAGCAAATAATTACACACGAGCGTAAATTAAAAAGTTATTTTAATTAGAATTCATTATTGAGATGAGTTTTATTTATTAATTTTTATTTATTGCGAACTATCAAAGTGGCAACGTGCCTTGTTTAGTGTGAAAATGTAATAAAAAAATTAAACACAAAAAAAACAAAAAATTTAATAAACAAGATGCCGTAAAAATATCAAAAAGCCAACAATATGTTTGTTTTTTGAAATGTTAAAATTCAAATTCATATTTGATATTTAAAAAAGTGGTATCTTATTCATTTTTTACATTCTATGAAAATGAAGTTTAATTAAATTTTTTTTAATTTTTTAATCCGGGGAGGAAACATTTTTTTGACATTTTATTTTTTTTTAAAGGACCCCTCCACTTATTAATAATAATGATATTATTTTGAAAACTATTCCTAACATGAGAAATGGGATCCTCGTTAACTAATTTTATTCTTAATACGAGAAAGTGGGTCCTTGCTAATTTGTACTTTCACCTAACAATGTAATAAACTAAATGGGCATTTTAGACAAAGAAAACCGAAAAAGTGGTTAAAAATCAAATATATAACAAATGATTGTTACCAAAGGCAACAAAAGTAACTCTTCTACCTACTTTGATAAGCTTACTTTGTGCTTTAACTTATTTTGAAGCGTTAAATAAACTTTTTAAAATCCATACCAGGTCTTTTGTTAAAATTAGAAAAATTGGCTGATATAAAACAGCCATCTAGAAAGTCCCGATAATCATTTAAAAATCAATAATTAAACAAAATACTGGTAGGTAACCACCAAATAAATGTCACAATGACAATTTTTTTACGGTATCTTTGGTTGATTAAATTGTTAAGTCGAAGTACAGAATAGTTAACAATACATAGGATCTAATCCCCATCGAAATAAAAAAACAAAAAAAAAACGTAGGAAAGCAAAAACTGATATGAGCTCCAATCTCTTCCCCTCCAACAAAAAATACAGATATTATTGACTGCTAAATGGGCATGAAGTGGGTGCTCATTTTACGTTAAATTCCTATAGGAAAGTGATTACCCACCTTAAAAACTTAAATATTTATTACTATTGTATTCGTTTTGCGAATATTTTAAAGCTGTTGAAATGTCGTCGCCAAAATAAGTCAATTTTTTAAAGAGTAAACTATCCTGGGTTAGATTGTAAAGTTTTACAACTATTCTTTTTTTTTCTATGTTAAGTTTTTTTTCTAGTTGGTGCTGACCAAGGAATGTGTTTATTTCATATAAATTTGTACAAGAAATATATATATATATATATATATATATATATATATATATATATATATATATATATTGATAAAAATTAAATAATATAATTTTAGGAGATTTTGGGTCGATAGATCGATTTTTTTTTGCACTTGTACAGTTTAATGAAGACATTCAAAAAGAGAAATATTGAGAAAAAGGTTATATTGTACGTATCCGTTTTGGACTGAAGATCCCCGAAAAAAATTCATTTAATTTGATTGGGTATTTTTTTTTTTTTTTAGCTGAAAAATATGTTCTTATGGGAGCGCGATGAATGAACCATTATGAAATTTATTAAACGCCATGGGGAGATAACTCCATGTAAATCGCCGATACTCCCTCCCCATCTTTAATTCTAGCTTTTCTTCCTAAAAATCGAACCTTTTCCTCGGTATCATAGAAAATTGTTTTTTCGCTAAAAAAAAAAAATACTTGATGAAATTAAGTGAATTTTTGTTCGGAGAACTTTGTTTCATAACGGATACGTGGAATAATAAACTTTTTTCGATATTTCCATTTTTTATGTCTTCATTAAACTGTACAAGTACCTTTCGTTTTTTTTTAATTATGTCGTTTTAAGCAAAAACATTATTACCTACTTGACTAAAATTTCGAAAATAGTAATATTTTTTAAAATTACGAAAATTCACCGAGTGGAAAGTTATTTATAGGTAAAAAAGTATTTAACACACTCGCAACAACGCAAAGTTTAGATTAAACCAACATTTGTAGTCTATAGTGATATAGACTGTTTTTTCTTTTTTTTTTTTACTAAATAGCTTTTTCGAGAAGTTGGGTAAAATTGCATTTTTCTTAGATGGCATAGACATAGACTTTTTTTAAACTAAAAGTACAATAACATTTGTTCAATGAGTTTCCGTAATAGTTTTTATTGGATTGCAATAAAAGCAAATGTTTTTAATGTTTAAAATTATTTTTAAAGTTATTGAATTTTTAAATTGTTAAAAAGTAAAAGAAAAAAAACTTACCTTTCATTCCAGGAATTCAATAAAAATAAAAAAAATAAAAAAATCGGGATGAATTCGTTTTTTTTTTTTTTTTTTTTTTTTTGTTCAAAACAGAAAATTTGTTTTGTTTGTTATGATTTCTTTAGTAAATTGATACAACTTTTGTTTTGTGTGTTCAATTCATTAAGAAATAAAATATATGAAAATATAAAAAAATCAAAATTAAAAGATGAAAAACACGATTTGAACGTGAAATTATTTAAAAAGAAAATCAACTAAGGAACAATGGATTTAATTAATCGAAAATCGGTGTAATCATTGTTTTGTTCCTCGTGTAAAATTGTCCGTTTATTAGTTAAATGTGCCGAATTGTTTTTCTATCAATTTTGTCAATACTTAAGGTTTGTTACAATTCATTTGGTAAAATTTATTTTTTAAATAAAATTTATTATAAAATTAAAATATGAAGATTTATTTTGTAAAATTCATTTTTTAAATACAATTTATTTGTAAATACTTAAGGTTTATTTCGATTTATTTTGTAAAATTATTGTTTTTTATTATACAATTTATTTTAAAAAAAAATATATATATAAAGATATTTATTTTGTAAAATTCATTTTTATATACAATTTATTAAAAATTTTTTTTTTAAATATGAAGATACAAAAACCAGGTTTGTTTTGAACATTTCATTATTTTTTGGACTTGTCGAATTACTGTTAACATCTAAGATAAGAACAGTAGTCCGAAGTATATTGTAAAAAAAAAAAATTGTATATATTATTTTAAATAAATAAAAAATGTTATTTTTTATTTTTAAAAAGTCCTGTTTGTAATGTTTACTTTTGAAAGAAAGCCCTGCTTATTTAAAACTGTAAACTTCTGAAATACCGATATTATTGTTTACGTATTGTTTGCGTAGTAACATATCGTTCATTAGGAGGAATTATATTCCTTTTATGCGATATAAGAATTGAGAGTATTTTTTCGCTCAATCTCCAATCTTGCCACAGGAACTTCGGTCTGGGAAGCGAAACAATTTTATATTGTAAATGATTTTCAAATGACACTGGTTTTGGTCGCCCATTGTTCCGTTAAACCCGCCATCTTGGACCCTTTTCAGCATCATGACGCTGCGTTGGCAAAGCGCACACCTAGGATGTTTAAGTGGTAAGCCAGCGTTCCCACAATTTTCACCACACTGCCCTCGATATCATCATCACAGAGAGGGCAGGGACGTGGTGGCCTTTTTCTTTGGGTGCTTCTTCGAAGAGGGGGATTGGGGGTTTCGTCCTCACCTGTGCTTTTATCCTCAGTTTCAAGGTCGGTGAACCTAAGGCTGCTAATCTTAGGGTCGCTGTCTGACAAAGTCGGCATAACCCAGAATGATAGTTCACTGGTATCAGATCCAATCTTGCTCTCATCGCCGAGTGGCGGCTGCGCTTGTGATGTCAATCGAACATCCTTGATGTGATGGGACACCCCGTCAACCTACACCAATTGCGGGCTTATCACCTCAGTAACACACCTGGTTCCGTAGCGTGTGGTGCACTTGCTGTGGGTTTTTTTTAACCCAGACGGCATCCCCCTCTTTGATACTCTCTCTCATCGCCTCTAGCTCGGGCAGTGAGCTGGTCTCCATGCCTCTCTCACCCTGACGTGGTACCTGTGCAGTGCTTCGGCTGGCACGTTAGATGGTGAAATGTCGTCCTTAGTAGTGATATTATACTAATAGACAACCTCCGGCACCATACACCACTTCCTAGCTGCGATGGTCTTGATGGTCCTGTGGTTTCTCTCAATAATTCCATTTCCGCTGGGCACATGGGTGTACCGAAATTGCAGACGTATACCCCAGCTGTCTGCGAACTGTTTGAACTGCTCGCTAACAAAGGCGGTGCCATTGTTGGTCAGTATCTCAAAAAGGGGACCACGCCAGAGGATGACACTTTCCAGCTCACAATGGTGCTCGAGTCCTGCCTGCGAATGGGCCGCCACAATGCAAATCTAGATGGTCCGCAATCGAGGAGCGTCAAAAAATGCCCGCTGTTGTGATGAGTTACGTCCAGTGCGAGCCTGTTCCGATTTCCTCTAACACTCAGATTTCATATCCCTCTTTGACACATAAGATTCGACCATGCTGGCGAAGTAAAGGGTTCGGTTTACACCGGGTGCCTGCTTTGGCAATGGATATCAGCAACATGGTCCAGGCTAAGCCGACGCCCAACCACAGCACAATTAACAGGTGCCAGTGCGTCCACTTCTTTCAGCAGGTTCAGCCAACAGCATGACACTCTGGTCAGGCGATCAGCGCGATTCTGATAGGACTGCACCAATGTCACATCTATGGCCAGGTTGAATTCCTTGATGATCTCGCTCAGGGTAGCAAGTCGTCTCCGTATTAGCATTTTGGCTGATACATTCGTTGTCAATCGTGCTTTCCCACTCAAAACATTGGTTATCCACTGATGCACGCACATAGAGTCTGTTACGATGTGTAGCAATCTGACCTGCCACTGAAGTGCCAGATTTACTCCTTTTAGTGTAACATCAAGCTCAGTCAGGTTTATGTGCCTAGCGTCATTTTCTGGCGCAAGCCAGCAGGCCTCTTCTATGATAATCCATCGACCACCAGAGCAACGCCAAGGGCGAGTGAGTTGGCGTCCAACCAAACTGTAAACTCACTCCCATCAATGCACCAAATCCCTTGCACGGGGTCATCCTTGGTCACACTGGCCACAGCTTCCACCAGCATGCTTCACAGGGAGGGATCATGCACCTCATCCTCCCATCCCGTTGACATGGAAGTTGCACGTCACTATAGGGTCGCCACCATCACCCGAAGCCTCCCACACACAGGGAAGTGGGACACCAGTTTTTCGCAGATGGAAAAAATGCTCCGACGTGTGATGTTGGTTAGAACTTCTGGGATATAACCACCTCTTCCCCAGCAGAGTCCGTCTGCGCTGCCACTTACATGCAAGCCAAGAACTTTTGCTCCATCTTTCAGGTGCTCTGGCTCCTTGCACGACATCCCAAAGCTGTCAAAATGTTCTTTCACCACCTGGGCAGACATGAGGCTTTCGTTCACAAAAATGTCGTCAATATACGATGACGTCGCCTGTTGCACATCTTCATTCTGACACCGGATCGCCTGCGTAATTGGTGTCATAATGTTCGGGGTCACGTTCAGGCCTGGTCAAACAATAGCGAGTCCCTTTGATCTTGACCGTCTGAAACGGTCACGTCGATTTCTCATGTGGTATGCATAGCTCACCAGCACAAAGATTCTTTTCCAGGCGCACTCGCCCCATGCTACTCTGCAAAACCACAGATTACACACCGCAAGTGCAAGCTGAGGTACGAGATAGCCTCATAAAAAAGCGACAAATGACAAAAACATATTATGACCGTCATACCAAGCCACTACCCAATTTCACCATAGGACAGCCTGTAAGGGTGAAATGTCACCCACAAATCCCTAACAGCAACTGGGAATTGGGCACAGTCATTAGTAATGTAGCTCAAGGCAGTTATGGGGTCGAAGTAAACGGAGGATGTTATAGAAGAAACAGAATCCACATCCGCCACTTTCCCAACGGGTATGGACTCCATATAACAACATGCCGCCACGCCACAGCATCTGAAACAAAGATTAACAGACAAACCCAGGACTACAACGATCCCCAAAACATGAGAAAAAACTGTGTAGCTCTAAGCGGGTGATCAAACCCCCTGCACGATTGACAGACTATACACTCTAACACACACACACACACACACACACACACACACACACACACACACATATGTAAGTACGCAGCTACGACTACAACCTCCTGCAAAACTATACGTATGAAAACACAACTTCGCAAGACACCATTCATTCAGGCAATAAAGCTTTTTTTGTTTTTATTCAATGTAACATGTTTATTCAGCTCGAAAAAACATGCAGTGTTTAACGATGTATTGGAAAATTCAAAATGGCGCCTGACACTCTCTTTAACATGGTAAGTTTGGGAAAAGTTGTTATAAATAATAAACTAGACAAAATACTATTAAAATAACACCGAATATATGTCAACTAATGTCACGGTAACATATAATGAGCGAATTTCTAACAGTATTTTGTCTAGTTTATTATTTATAACATCTTTTCCTGAACTTACCGTGTTAAAGAGAGTGTCGGGCGCCATTTTGAATTTTCCAATACATCGGTAAACACTGTATGCTTTTCGAGCTGAATAAACATGTTACATTGAATAAAAACACGAAAAATATATCCAGTTAGGTAGAAAAGTAACTTATCTTGCCTTTGGCAACATTTATTTGTTATATATTTGTTTTTTGACAATTTTTTCGAATCTATGTGTACAGTAATACAAACCCGATATATTTTATCAACAAAACATGTTAAGTTGCTTCCCTTGAAAATATTTCATCGAAAAACAAATTCTTGTTTTCCAATATTGTTGCCAAAACAACCCAGCACAAAAATAACGTATATTGACATGTTTTATAAAAAATGTATTATTTGTGCTAAGTTGTCGGGTTTGTTTTACGGTACACATAGATTCGAAAAAGTTGTTCCAAAACAAATATATATGTTTTTAGTGTTTATATTTAATGTAACATGTTTATTCAGCTCGAAAAACATACAATGTTTACCGATGTATTGGAAAATTCAAAATGGCGGCCGACTCTCTCTCTCTCTCTCTCTCTCTCTCTCTCTCTCTCTCTCTCTCTCTCTCTCTCTCTGAGACGGTAAGTCTGGGAAAAGGAGTTATAAATTTAAAAAAAAAACAGTTAAAATAATGTTAAAAACCCGCCGAATATATGTCAGCCTATGTCACGGTAACATATATTGAGCGAGTTTCTAACAGTATTTTGTCTGTTTTTTTTTTTATTATTATTTATAACTTATTTCCCCAAACTTACCGCCTCAAAGAGAGAGTCGGCAGCCATTTAAAATTTCCCAATACACTGTATGTTTTTTCGAGCTGAATAAACATGTTCCATTAAATATAAACACTAAAAACATATCCAGTTTGGTAGAAAAGTAACTTATGTTTCCTTTGATAACATTTATTTGTTATATATTTGTTTTTTGACAACTTTTTCGAATTCATGTGTACAGTAATACAAAACCCAAGTTTTTTTTTTAATATAACACAGCTACTACACTTTAATCGTTTTATCTTGGTTCAAATTTAATTTTGTAATTTAACTGACTTTGCTGTTTGTGCAATTTTTCCCTCTTATTTGAGTTGTTTTTAATTTTTTTATGCGATGATTATTTGAATTATTCGGACTTTGGATGTTAACATTAGTTCGATTAATTCAAATAATAATGAAATGTTCTGTTTTAAAAAATAAATCTAATTTTGGTATTTAAAAAAAAAACCATTGAACAATCAATCACTTAAAATTAAACTGATATTGCTTGTCTGGTTCTTTCCTGCTACGACACGCTTATTTTTAATATAACAATCTTAGAAAACAAACCTGGTTTTCATATCTTCATATGTTTTTTTTGTTATTTCTTAATAAATTGTGTATGAAAATTAATTTTACACAATAAATGTCTTCATATATATATATATATTTTATTTTTAATAAATTGTATAATAAAAAAAAATATTTTACGAAATAAATCGAAATAAACCTTAAGTATTGACAAATAAATTGTATTTAAAAAAAATGAATTTTTCAAAATAAATCTTCATAATTTTTATTTTTTTAATAAATGATATTTAACACAATAAATTCTAGAAGAATTGCAACAAACAACAACAAATCTCAACTGAAAACAATTCGGCACACGGCATACACGGGCATTTTTATAGGAGGAACAAAATAATGATTACACCGTTTTATGATGACCCAAATCCTTTGTTCTTTAGCAGTTGATTTTCTTTAAATAATTTCACGTTTAAATCGTGTTTTTCATCTTTTAATTTTGATTCTTTTATATTTTCATATATTTTATTTCTTAATGAATTGAACACACAAAACAAAATTACATCAATTTACTAAAGAAATCCTAACAAACAAAACAATTTTTCTGTTTTGAACAAAAAAGAAAAAAGAAAAAAACGAATTCATCCCAATTTTTTTTTTTTTTTTGCATTGAATTCCTGAAATGAAAGGTAAGTTTTTTTTGTTATTTTTTACTTTTAAACAATTTAAAAATTCAATAACTTTGAAAACAATTTTAAACATTTAATTTTATTGCAATTCAAAAAAAAAAAAAACATGAAAAAATTACGAAAACTCATTGAATTGAACAACTGCTTTTGTATTTTTAGTAAAAAAAAAAAATCACTATAAAGTATAAATGTTGATTTAATCTAAACGTTGAAATCTTCATTGTCTACTGTAGGACATATAAGAAAAATGCAATTTTATCCAACTGTTTTAAAAAAAATTACTTTTACCTATAAATAGTTTTCACTTGTAAAATTTTTGTAATTTTTAAAAATATTACTATTTTCGATATATTAGTTAAGTACGTAATAATGTTTTTGCTTAAAAATATTACTATTTTCGATATATTAGTTAAGTACGTTTTTGCTGAAAACGACATAATTTAAAAAATGGATCTATCGAGTCTATCTTAAAGGAGCACCAAAAAGCTACTATAATTATATTATTTAACCTAACATTTACATTTTTGTATATATATATATATATATATATATATATATATATATATATATATATGTTTATATATATATGTTTATATATATATATATATGTTTATATATATATATATATGTTTATATATATATATATGTTTATATATATATATATATGTTTATATATATATATATATATGTTTATATATATATATATATATATATATATATATATATATATGTTTATATATATATATATATATATGTTTATATATATATGTTTATATATATATGTTTATATATATATATATATATATATATATATATATGTTTATATATATATATATATGTTTATATATATATATATATATGTTTATATATATATATATATATATATGTTTATATATATATATATATGTTTATATATATATATATATATATATATATATGTTTATATATATATATATATATGTTTATATATATATATATATATATATATGTTTATATATATATATATATATATATATGTTTATATATATATATATATATATGTTTATATATATATATATATATATATATATATGTTTATATATATATATATATGTTTATATATATATATATATATATGTTTATATATATATATATATATATATGTTTACATATATATATATATATATATATATATGTTTACATATATATATATATATATATGTTTACATATATATATATATATGTTTACATATATATATATATATATATATATATATATATGTTTACATATATATATATATATATATATGTTTACATATATATATATATATATATATATATGTTTACATATATATATATATATATATATATGTTTACATATATATATATATATATATATGTTTACATATATATATATATATATATATGTTTACATATATATATATATATATGTTTACATATATATATATATATATATATATATATATATATATATGTTTACATATATATATATATATATGTTTACATAACTTTTTATTTCACTAGAGAATTCCGTTTGATTTTTTTATGTTTTCTCCTTTAAACTTTAGAATGGGGATCACTTTCTTTGATAAATTTACATAAAATAAACACATTTATTGGCCATCACCAATTTGTAGAAACTTAATATAAAAAAATAGTTGTAAAACTTTACAATCTAACACAGCGTATTTTGGTCCTTTTATAAAAAGCTGCCTTTATTTTGGCACCTACGTTGATAGCGCGGATCACTCTCTGCACTAGCACCGTACAGAGAGTGATCCGCGCTATTTTTTTAAATCGTATTTCCAAGTTTAATTAAAGTTTTATGATATGTTTTTTTCTTTATTCAATTGTAAGGTTTAAGTATGGAATAGATACAAAACACCCTCCCCTCCCCATGTTAAGAATGGCTTTTTGAATAATAACGTTATTATTTACGTCCAGATCATTTTATGCACTAGTACCCCTACGTCTTTACAGCTTTAAAATATCCGCAAAAAGAATGTAAAAAATCATAAATATTGAAGTTATGGGGGTGGGTAATCACTTTCTTATATAAATTTAACGTAAAATGATCACCCACTTCATGACCAGTTATCAGTCTATAATATCTGTAATTTTTTTTTGCTGGAAGGGAAGCGAGTGGTGCTCATGTCAGTTTTTACTTTCTTACGTTTTTTTTTTTTCGATGGGGATTAGATCCTAAGTGTTGTTAACTATTCTGTACTTCCTCTTAACAATTTAATAAGCCAAAGATACAAGAAATATCGTTACGCATAAAAAAACATGTGACATTTATTTGGTGGTTTAATTATTGATTTTCGAATGATTATCGGGACTTCCTAGATGGCTGTTTTATATCAGCCAATTTATCTAATTTTAACATAAGACTCTGTACGATTTTTTAAAGTAAATAAACACTTCAAAATAAGTTAAAGCACAAAACAAGCGTATTCAAATAAGTAGAAGAGTTACTAATGTTGCCTTTGATAACAATCATTTGTTATATATTCCATGGCAGGTGCTCGTCTGGGTTCCGATCTGTGGTTCCTCCTTGCCAAACTTTCATGAGAAACACCATCTAGCTGAAAACACTATCAGTGATTTACCCTACTTTTTGTCTGTGCCTAAACCTAAACATAGATTCCATGAACAAAGTTTCTTTCTTAGAACTGCACGCCTGTGGAACTGTCTTCTGTTTGCCTGCTCCAGCTGACTACAATATGGGCGTCTTCAAGTCCAACATAAACAAGTTCTTGATGAGCCATTCCACTTAGTTAACAAATTTACCGAATTTCAACTACTGACGATTACTATGTTATTTCCCATTGACTACTGTACACTTGTTAATCATTATACTCGAATGGTCTCTTGGCCTTGATAAGTGGTGACGCCTGTGTAAAAAACGTTTACAGATAGAATTCATCACTGTATTTCCTCATCCTTACAATTTTCTCTCTCAACTTCCAGCTTGCCTCTCACAAACAGGCTTTTTATTAAAAAAAAAACTAACTGCATTTCATTTTCATATGTGTGCAGTAGGCGGTGTGTTCTTGTGCGATTCCATGAGACTACTAACTAACCTAACTACTAACCCTAACCCTAACCCTACACCTTATAAAGGCACAGCTGCGATCTTTAATCTCACTCTCTCTCTCAGATCCCACATGAAGGTGAGTTGTATAGCCACCCAAAGCACACACACATGGGCGCTTGCTTCTTCGACTATTACATTCAACTCAACATTGGTGAATGTTCTTTTTATTTAAAACAGAACAACAAAAATGTATGAGTAAAATATTTCCCCGAATTTTAATTAATAATAAATTAATCTCTTCATTTTTATAGAATGTAAAACAAAAAATAAAAACATTTAAAAAATTTTAATTAATAAAAAATTAATCTCTTCATTTTTATAGAATGTAAAACAAAAAAAAAACTTTTTAAAACTTAATTAATAATAATTTAATCTCTTCATTTTTATAGAATGTAAAACAAAAAAAAACTTTTTAAAACTTTTAATAATAATAATTTAATCTCTTCATTTTTATAGAATGTAAACAAAAAACTTTTAAAAAATTTTAATTAATAATAATTTAATATCTTCATTTTTATAGAATGTAAAACAAAAAAAACTTTTAAAAATTTTAATTAATAATAATTTAATCTCTTCTTTTTTATAGAATGTAAAACAAAAAATAAAAACTTTTTAAAACTTTTAATTAATAATAATTTAATCTCTTCATTTTTATAGAATGTAAACAAAAAACTTTTAAAAAATTTTAATTAATAATAATTTAATATCTTCATTTTTATAGAATGTAAAACAAAAAAAACTTTTAAAAATTTTAATTAATAATAATTTAATCTCTTCTTTTTTATAGAATGTAAAACAAAAAATAAAAACTTTTTAAAACTTTTAATTAATAATAATTTAATCGCTTAATTTTTATAGAATGTAAAACAAAAAATAAAAACTTTTTAAAAATTTTAATTAATAATAATTTAACCTCTTCATTTTTATAGAATGTAAACAAAAAATAAAAACTTTTTAAAAAGTTTAATTAATAATAATTTAATCTCCTCATTTTTATAGAATGTAAAACAAAAAATAAAACTTTTAAAAATTTTAATTAATAATAATTTAATCTCTTCATTTTTATAGAATGTAAAACAAAAAATAAAAACATTTTAAAAATTTTAATTAATAATAAATTAATCTCTTCATTTTTATAGAATGTAAAACACAAAATAAAAACATTTTAAAAATTTTAATTAATAATAAATTAATCTCTTCATTTTTATAGAATGTAAAACAAAAAATAAAAACTTTCTAAAAAGTTTAATTAATAATAATTTAACCTCTTCATTTTTATAGAATGTAAACAAAAAATAAAAACATTTAAAAAAGTTTAATTAATAATAATTTAATCTCTTCATTTTTATAGAATGTAAAATAAAAAAAAACTTTTTAAAGATTTTAATTAATAATAATTTAATCTCTTCTTTTTTATAGAATGTAAAACAAAAAATAAAACCTTTTTAAAAAGTTTAATTAATAATAATTTAATCTCTTCATTTTTATAGAATGTAAAATAAAAAAAAAACTTTTTAAAGATTTCAATTAATAATAATTTAATCTCTTTATTTTTATAGAATGTAAACAAAAAAAAAACTTTTTAAAAAGTTTAATTAATAATAAATTAATCTCTTCATTTTTATAGAATGTAAAACAAAAAATAAAAACGTTTCAAAATTTTAATTAATAATAATTTAATCTCTTCATTTTTATAGAATGTAAAAAAAAAAAAACTTTTTAAAGATTTTAATTAATAATAATTTAATCTCTTCTTTTTCATAGAATGTAAAACAAAAAATAAAAACTTTTTAAAAATTTTAATTAATAATAATTTAACCTCTTCATTTTTATAGAATGTAAACAAAAAATAAAAACTTTTTAAAAAGTTTAATTAATAATAATTTAATCTCCTCATTTTTATAGAATGTAAAACAAAAAATAAAAACATTTTAAAAATTTTAATTAATAATAAATTAATCTCTTCATTTTTATAGAATGTAAAACAAAAAATAAAAACTTTCTAAAAAGTGTAATTAATAATAATTTAACCTCTTCATTTTTATAGAATGTAAACAAAAAATAAAAACATTTAAAAAAGTTTAATTAATAATAATTTAATCTCTTCATTTTTATAGAATGTAAAATAAAAAAAAAACTTTTTAAAGATTTTAATTAATAATAATTTAATCTCTTCTTTTTTATAGAATGTAAAACAAAAAATAAAACCTTTTTAAAAAGTTTAATTAATAATAATTTAATCTCTTCATTTTTATAGAATGTAAAATAAAAAAAAAACTTTTTAAAGATTTCAATTAATAATAATTTAATCTCTTTATTTTTATAGAATGTAAACAAAAAAAAAACTTTTTAAAAAGTTTAATTAATATTAAATTAATCTCTTCATTTTTATAGAATGTAAAACAAAAAATAAAAACGTTTCAAAATTTTAATTAATAATAATTTAATCTCTTCATTTTTATAGAATGTAAAACAAAAAAAACTTTTTAAAGATTTTAATTAATAATAATTTAATCTCTTCTTTTTCATAGAATGTAAAACAAAAAATAAAAACTTTTTAAAAATTTTAATTAATAATAATTTAACCTCTTCATTTTTATAGAATGTAAACAAAAAATAAAAACTTTTTAAAAAGTTTAATTAATAATAATTTAATCTCCTCATTTTTATAGAATGTAAAACAAAAAATAAAAACATTTTAAAAATTTTAATTAATAATAAATTAATCTCTTCATTTTTATAGAATGTAAAACAAAAAATAAAAACTTTCTAAAAAGTGTAATTAATAATAATTTAACCTCTTCATTTTTATAGAATGTAAACAAAAAATAAAAACATTTAAAAAAGTTTAATTAATAATAATTTAATCTCTTCATTTTTATAGAATGTAAAATAAAAAAAAACTTTTTAAAGATTTTAATTAATAATAATTTAATCTCTTCTTTTTTATAGTATGTAAAACAAAAAATAAAACCTTTTTAAAAATTTTAATTAATAATAATTTAATCTCTTCATTTTTATAGAATGTAAAATAAAAAAAAACTTTTTAAAGATTTTAATTAATAATAATTTAATCTCTTTATTTTTATAGAATGTAAACAAAAGAAAAACTTTTTAAAAAGTTTAATTAATAATAATTTAATCTCTTCATTTTTATAGAATGTAAAACAAAAAATAAAAACGTTTGAAAATTTTAATTAATAATAATTTAATCTCTTCATTTTTATAGAATGTAAAACAAAATAAACTTTTTAAAGATTTTAATTAATAATAATTTAATCTCTTCTTTTTTATAGAATGTAAAACAAAAAATAAAAACTTTTTAAAAATTTTAATTAATAATAATTTAGTCTCTTCTTTTTTATAGAATGTAAAACAAAAAATAAAAACATTTTAAAAATTTTAATTAATAATAAATTAATCTCTTCATTTTTATAGAATGTAAAACAAAAAATAAAAACATTTTAAAAATTTTAATTAATAATAAATTAATCTCTTCATTTTTATAGAATGTAAAACAAAAAATAAAAACTTTCTAAAAAGTTTAATTTATAATAATTTAACCTCTTCATTTTTATAGAATGTAAATAAAAAATAAAAACATTTAAAAAATTTTAATTAATAATAATTTAATCTCTTCATTTTTATAGAATGTAAAATAAAAAAAAACTTTTTAAAGATTTTAATTAATAATAATTTAATCTCTTATTTTTTATAGTATGTAAAACAAAAAATAAAACCTTTTTAAAAATTTTAATTAATAATAATTTAATCTCTTCATTTTTATAGAATGTAAAATAAAAAAACACTTTTTAAAGATTTTAATTAATAATAATTTAATCTCTTTATTTTTATAGAATGTAAACAAAAAAAAACTTTTTAAAAAGTTTAATTAATAATAAGTTAATCTCTTTATTTTTATAGAATGTAAAACAAAAAATAAAAACGTTTCAAAATTTTAATTAATAATAATTTAATCTCTTCATTTTTATAGAATGTAAAACAAAAAAAACTTTTTAAAGATTTTAATTAATAATAATTTAATCTCTTCTTTTTTATAGAATGTAAAACAAAAAATAAAAACTTTTTAAAAATTTTAATTAATAATAATTTAATCTCCTCTTTTTTATAGAATGTAAAACCAAAAATAAAACCCTTTTAAAAATATTAATTAATAATAATTTAATCTCTTCATTTTTATAGAATGTAACACAAAAAATAAAACCTTTTTAAAAATTTTAATTAATAATAATTAAATCTCTTCATTTTTATAGAATGTAAAACAAAAAATAAAACTTTTAAAAATTTTAATTAATAATAATTTAACCTCTTCATTTTTATAGAATGTAAAACAAAAATAAAAACTTTTAAAAAACTTAAATTATTAATAATTTAATCTCTTCATTTTTATAGAATGTAAACAAAAAAAACCTTTTAAAAATTTTAATTAATAATAATTAAATCTCTTCATTTTTATAGAATGTAAAACAAGAAATAAAAACATTTTAAAAATTTTAATTAATAATAATTTAATCTTTTAATTTTTATAGAACCTAAAACAAAAAATAAAAACTTTTTAAAATTTTAATTAATAATAATTTAATCTCTTCATTTTTATAGAATGTAAAACAAAAAATAAAAACTTTTTTGTAAAATATCGAATATGAATTTGAATATTAACATTTAAGAAAGCCAACAAAAATATTTTTACTTTTCATTTCTTGGCCTTTTCACTGGGAGCAAAGTGTAGTATCTGTTCTTTTATTTTAATAAATAATAATTTAATCTCTTCATTTTTAAAAAGCCAAAATATATAATAGCCCCCCCACTCACTAATTACTGCAAAATTAAAAATTGCAACTAATTACATGCCTGGTTAATCACTAACTGGCCATGAAGTCAGTGTTCATTTTATGTTTAATTTATATAGGAAAGTGATCTCCTACTCTAAAACCTAAAATATTTATTATTTTTTAATTACTTCAGTTCGTTTATTTTAAGGATGTTGAAATATAAAAGCCCCAAAAGGTACAAATTGAAGATTTAGGGGAAAACTATGCTGGGTTTGATAGTAAAGTTTTACAAAAATATTTTTGTTTTTATTTCATTTTTTTGTATAACAGAAATGTATTTTGTGTGCGTGAAGGTGGCGTATTTTTAATAGACAATTTTTAATTGATCTATTTTTTATGGTACAGTTTTTTAGAGCAATGTACCGACAACTCTTTTTTTAATTGTTTTTTTTTACACAGTGATCACCACTTATCAAGGCCCGGAAGCCACTCAGGGATAAGAGTTATTGCAAGTACATTACGTTAGTGTGGAGATTTGATGAAGTGTTTAATTAAGGGGGCGGTTCTTTAGGAATTTGTTAACATTGGACTTGAAGACATCCAAGTTGTAGTCCGGAGGGAAGCAGGCAGACGGAACAGAGTTCCACAGGCGTGCAGTTCTAAGAAAGAAGCTTTGTTCATGGAATCCGCATTTTGATTTAGGCACAGATATAGAGTGGGGGAAATTTTTCACAGTGGATTCAGCTAGACGGGTGTTTTTCGTGAAAGATTGGCGAGGGGGGACCAGAGATTGGAATTCAGACGAGCAACTGCCATGGAAATAACGATAAAACAAGGACAGGCTCGCAACGTCTCTTCTGTGGGAGTGAGGTTGCAGGGTAGAGAAAAGGGCATCCCCCACAAAGCCACGAAGTCTATTTTGTACTCTGTCAAGGTAGGATAGGCTGTTTTTAGCAGCTCCTGCCCAGATATGGCAACAGTATTCTATCCTTGGACGTACTTGGCTTTTATATAGATAGAGAATTGCATCAGTAGTGAGATATCTTCTGGAGCGGTAGAAGAATCCCACCATCTTTCCAGCAACCTTGGCAACATATTTCAAATCAGGAGTAAAGGTCACATCCAGAAGCTTGTCACAACAGGGGGCCTCACCCAGACGAGAGCCATCCATCACAATTGATGCCAGCTGGGAATCAGAGCGTTGATGATGTAAGGATAGGAGTTTGGTTTTGGATGCATAAAGGTAACCAGCCACATCTTCCCCCACTGAACCACGCGCTCGAGATCAGAGGAGAGAGAATCAGAGAGAACTTTGTCATTTACAGCCTTTGATGTGTTGCCGTAAATGGCTGTGTCATCAGCATAGATGTCAACGAATGATTTAAGTATGTGTTTAGGGAGGTCATGGATGTAGATCAGGAAGAGAGTTGGTCCCAGGATTTTCCCCTGAGGGACTCCAGCATTTATATTGCAGGCCTCCGATTTTTGTCCATCTACCACCACTCTTATGAGCCTAGTGGAGAGAAATGATTTAATGATTGAGAAAACATTTCCAGTTATACCGTAGCTGGAAATCTTGTGAAGTAGACCCTTATGCTATACCTTGTCGAAGGCCTTTGATATGTCAAGAGCAATTGCCCTAGAAAGGAAGCCTTTGTCAAGAGATTCACTAATCCTGTGGGATATAACCGTCAGCACATCTGCGGTAGATCTTGCAGAGCGGAAACCATATTGTGTGTCACTAAGAAGGTTATTTCTGCTGAGGTGGTTGACTATTTCTCTAATTAATATGGATTCCAGCAACTTACTCATAACACACAGGAGACTTATTGGTTTGTACTGAGAGGGAGATGACTTATCACCTGAATTCTTAAATACAGGGCAAATTGATGAGGTCTTCCAGGGAGTCGGAAAGCACTTCTCCTTAAGGCAGCGCTTAAATAGTTTCGTAAGTATGGGAGCAAGTTCTGGTTGAAGCTTTTTTAACACTATAATTGGGATGCCATCAGGGTCAGTTGCTTTACTGGAATCTAGGTTCTTTATTAGCTTAGCGACCTCATGCACGGATATTTGTATGTTACCTTGCTTGTTCTGTGTTATAGGAGGAAATATGGGGAGTTGATGGCCTTCGTCGCATAGGGTAGAATTAGCTGCAAAGTTCTTTGCAAATAGTTTGGTCTTGTCTGACGCTGACGAGATGACCTCTGGTCCATTGATAATGGTTGGAATAGAACGCACACTTCTGTTAAGGATCCTATTTGTTATTTGCCAAAACTGGTGGGAACCAAGCCGCTGATCAGCTACCTTGGATTTAACAGCCTGGGCATATAGCTCTCTTGCATTTTTTATTACTCTTTTACAGTGGTTGCTGGCAGACCTGAAAGCAGCTTTAGTCTCAGTGCATCTATTACGTTGGTAGCTATGGAAAAAGTGATTTCTGTGCGCGATAGCAGCAGCACATTCTGGGGAGAACCATGGCTGGCTGTTTTGTTTTTGTTGGAATTTTTTAGATGGTATGAATTGGTCTATGCCTACAATTAACCATTCGGTCAAATCTGATACTATAGAGGACACTTCCTTTTTAAACATGGAGTGCAGAGATAAATCAGATAAGAATGTACAGAAGCTATCCCAGTCAGCCATAGAGTATAGGTATACAGTACGGTGGAGGGGTATGTCTTGGGGCTTCTTACATTTCGTTTTCATCTTAACTGATACGACGAAGTGGTCGGAGGATCCTAGAGGAGAATGAACGGATTTCTAGAATTCTTAACTACTTGTACAACAGCACATATGTAATTAGTTTGGTTACAATTGTTTAATGACAAAGAATTGCAGCGTCAGTTTAAAAATGTTTCAGAAGCCAATGGTTAATTACAAAAATAAGTTTCCTGCATATTAAACATGTACAACTGTCTAGACCAACACATAATATTGTATGTGATTTCTTTCACTAAAATTTGAATTTTATTTTAATTGTAAATATATTTATTATTAGTTGAAATGTTTTACTTTTTACAAATCCTCAAAAATATGTTTAACAAATTCTCTCCACATGTTCGAATGCTTTTCTAAATAACTTTTTCTTTAACTAAAAGTTACGCAAATCTTTTGAATGGGGTGCTCTTGAAATGACTCCCCTTTAAAAGAGGTTCTTTAAAAATGAAAACAAATATATTGTCCAACTAACGGTAATGCACAAGTTCCCATTTTCTTTCTTAGGTGGGGGTCCCTATGAAAGAGTATCTGAAAAAAATTATATGATGGTGGGCTCTTGTGAATTAACTTGCATACATGCATTGAATCAGCGTCTTTATGCACTGCGTTATAAACGCAGTCTGAAAGATCTGAGTTTTTTAAAGTTAAGCACTTTCGAACTGTGTCAGGAGTTATTATTATGGGCTCATAAGGAGCTTTCACACGGGTTATCAAAGATATTGAATACAACCTGCCGTGTCCCCTGGAAGCTGAGTGACAACAAGCCTCCCTTGATTTTCTAGTACTCTCCATGTTCAATAACATTTGCAAATCAATTTGCATTATCGCAACAGCTTCGTTCCATTTATGAATTTGAGTAGCAATAAGCCTCACCAAGGTGCCAGTTCTCTTTGCATTTACACAGTGGAGGTTTTGTAAGTGCTCACTCCTAGATCTTTCCTTCTTCCTTGACTACTTGACTATTTGGTTTCACTCTTTTGGGGGGGCAGTGACGTGGTAATGAGGCATGGGTATGGAGTTAGAGAACTTATAGGTATGCAACTTCAATGTTCTTGGTTTCATGTAGCACTTCATGTTTTGTCTCGGTCGCAGTTTGTCTGGTCAATGCTTTTGGTTCGTCTGTGTTAGTTTCCACATTCAAGGGTTTTCCTTAATATTTCAGCTGTTTTCATGATTGTTGTTTGTTGTATTTTTCCAGTCATTCCTCTGATTCCAATTTCTTCCATTCTTTTTTCAAAGTTTTTCGGGATTGTTCCTAGTGCTCCTACTATTATAGGTATTATTTTGATTTTCTTCATCTTCCATATCCCTTTCAGCTTATTACTAATAATAATAATACTAGATGCCGTAATAATTTACAAGAAAGAAAAATCCTGCTAGCCAGAGGGCTAGCTCTGTGTTTTTTGCTCCATTTCTCCTTTTCTTTCAGATTCACCCTGTGGTCAGCTAGAACAGAAAAGCCTACGATTTAGCAGGATTTTTCTTTCTTGTAAATTATTACAGCATCTGGTAGTATTATTATTATTATTATTATTATTATTATAATTATTATCTATATATTAATACGATAGCATGTGTGTTATTTTCTGTGTCATCCTTACATGAAGAAGTAGCAATTTTGTTTTTTGAACAACAATTAATTTGTTAACTTTTTATAAGAATATGTAAAAATTAATATCGCATGAAATCTATTTTATATATTTATTTTATTTTTTCAGAGTTTGCAGCAATGGACAGAAAACAATTATTTGATTAGAATGGATCTTCATTTTCCGTTGATGATAAAAGCAACTCATAACATATTTGGAAATGTCCACATATAAAGTTCGCGGAAATATCAGATAGAAATGATAGACGTTTGAAACACGTGACATCAAATTTGATGCAAAGTAATTCAAAACATTTTCTTGTTATGTGTATGCATTCTTTTACATATAGCATTATTATCAATGTAAAAAATGCATGGAAAATTAAAAAATACAAACAAATCCAACATCTATAATGTTTAAGAAAAAATACAAATTTTATTAAGTATCTCAACAGAATAAATATCCGCTACAACTAAAATTAGTACAAATTAGAGTTGATAAAGTGAAAATATATTTTACTAAAAAAGTGAAAAAATTTTAATGTTTTAGAGTTTTTTTTTTAAATTAATTTAAGATCGAAAAATGCATGAAAATAATTATGCGAAAAATCACATGCTTACTATAAAAGAAAACTTGAAGTCAAAGGCGAAACACAAAAAATATTTCTGTAAAAATCTGGTGTAAAATAGAAACAAAGGGAAAGAAAAACAAAACTTCTTTAATAAATGTAGGTTGTTTTTATTAGGGAAAAGTCATTTTTATTGTGGAACATTGAAACACATACCATACTCTAATAATTTGATAAAATTGTATTTTTCTCATTGAAATTAAGTTTATTTTACTATATGCAAATTAATATGGAAAACAAACTACATTCTTGTGAAGTATGTGGTTCCTGTTTTAAAAAGAAGTCACATTTATTGCAGCATATGCGAACACATACAGGAGACAAACCCCATTCTTGTGAAGTATGTGGTTCTTCTTTTACACAGAAGTCACATCTGTTGCGACATATGCGAACACATACAGGAGACAAGCCACATTCTTGTGAAGTATGTGGTTCTTCTTTTGCGGATAAGTCATCTTTGTTGCGACATATGTTAACACATAAAGGATATAAACCCTATTCTTGTGAAGTATGTGGTTCTTCTTTTACACGGAAGTCACATTATTTGCAACATATGTTAACACATACAGGAGACAAACCACATTCTTGTGAAGTATGTGGTTCTTTTTTTTCATGGAAGTCATCTTTGGTGCGACATATGCGAACACATACAGCAGACAAACCACATTCTTGTGAAATATGTGGTTCTTCTTTTACACAAAAGTCATCTTTGTTGCGACATATGCTTACACATAGTGGAGACAAACCACATTCTTGTGAAGTATGTGGTTCTTCTTTTCTAGAGAAGTCACATTTGTTGCAACATATGCAAACACATACAGGATTCATTGCACGAAAGTCATCTTTGTTGCAACATATGTTTACACATACAGGAGACAAACCACATTCTTGTGAAGTATGTGGTGCTTCTTTTACACGTAAGTCACATTTGTTGCGACATATACGAACACATACAGGAGAAAAACCACATTCTTGTGAAATATGTGGTTCTTCCTTTGCACATCAGTCATCTTTGTTGCGACATATGCAAACACATACAGGAGAGAAACCATATACTTGTGTAGTATGTGGTTCTTTTTTTCACAGAAGGCAAATATGTTGAAACATATGTTAACACATAAGGGAGACAAATGACATTTATACAAAACATAACTTTAATCATAATTGTATGCACAGGGAAGACAAACGTGTATGAAGTGCAGAAGACAAATATGTTTGACTTTTTATTACGATTTTTTCGTTGCTTTTAATTTTTAATCTTTGTCTATATAAAATAACACTTATAATATATTTATTTGGCTCGATTGATATGGTTTTTTATAATTGTAGTTTTGTATCGGTGGGGATATTCACTTTTAAAGTTTACGATGCAGGAACAGATAGAATTCATCACTGTATTTTCTCAACTTCCAGTCTGCCTCTCACCAACAGGCTTTTTATTTAAAAAAAATGACACAGCTGCGATCTTTAATCTCACTCTCTCTCTCAGATCCCACATGAAGGTGAGTTGTACAGCCACACAAACCACACACACATGGGCGCTTGCTTCTTTGACAATTACATTCAACTCAACATTGGTGAATGTTCTTTTTATTTAAAACAGAACAACAACAAAAATGTATGAATACAAAATTTCCCCGAATTTTAATTAATAATAATTTAATCTCTTCATTTTCTAAAATGAAAAACAAAAAGTAAAACCCTTTTAAAACTTTTAATTAATAAAATTTTAACCTCTTCATTTTTATAGAATGTAAAACAAAAAATAAAATCTTTTTTTTAAATTTTAATAATAATTTAATCTTTTCATTTTTATGGAATGTAAAACAAAAAATAAAAACTTTTTTTGTAAAATATCGAATATGAATTTGAATATTAACATTTAAGAAAGCCAACAACAATATTTTTACTGTACATTTCTTGGCCTTTTGACTAGGAGCAAAGTGTAGTATCTGTTCTGATACTACACTTCACCTTTTCTGATCTCGATCAGTGGAGCAGAAATCTTTCTAGATTGAAGCAGCTTTTATTTTTATTATTTGTGTTCTTATTTAGAGTGCTCCTCTTTGGGGAGCTAGATTTTCCCCACATTAAAAACCAACCTTATGCCCTCTTGGCCTTGATAAGCGATGCCGCCTATGTAAAATATATTGGTCATAGTATTTCCTTACAATTTTAGGAACACTATTTTTATGGTATCTTTCGTTTAATAAATTAGTTGGTGAAAATTGTCGAATAGTTAACAACACATGGGCTTTTATCCCTTCTTAAGAAACGTAAAAAGCCAAAATATATAATAGCTACCCCCCCACTCACTAATTGCTACAAAATTAAAAATTGCAACTAATTACATGCCTGGTTGATCGCTAACTGGCCATGAAGTCAGTTTTCATTTTATGTTTAATTTATACAGGAAAGTGATCTCCTACTCTAAAACCTAAAATATTTATTATTTTTTAATTACTTCAGTTCGTATATTTTAAGGATGTTGAAATATAAAAGCCCCAAAAGGTACAAATTGAAGATTTAGGGGAAAACTATGCTGGGTTCGATAGTAAAGATTTAGAAAAATATTTTTGTTTTGATTTCGTTTTTTTTTGTATAACAGAAATGTATTTTGTGTGCGTGAAGGTGGCGTATTTTTAATAGACAATTTTTAATTGATCTATTTTTTATGGTACAGTTTTTTAGAGCAATGTACCGACAACTCTTTTTTTAATTGTTTTTTTTTACACAGTGATCACCACTTATCAAGGCACGGAAGCCACTCAGGGATAAGAGTTATTGCAAGTACATTACGTTAGTGTGGAGATTTGATGAAGTGTTTAATTAAGGGGGCGGTTCTTTAGGAATTTGTTAACATTGGACTTGAAGACATCCAAGTTGTAGTCCGGAGGGAAGAAGGCAGACGGAACAGAGTTCCACAGGCGTGCAGTTCTAAGAAAGCTTTGTTCATGGAATCCGCATTTTGATTTAGGCACAGATATAGAGTGGGGGAAATTTTTCACAGTGGATTCAGCTAGACGGGTGTTTTTCGTGAAAGATTGGCGAGTGAGGACCAGAGATTGGAGTTCAGAAGAGCACCTGCCATGGAAATAACGATATAACAAGGATAGGCTCGCAACGTCTCTTCTGTGGGAGTGAGGTTGCAGGGTAGAGAAAAGGGCATCCCCCACAAAGCCACAAAGTCTATTTTGTACTCTGTCAAGGCAGAATAGGCTGTTTTTAGCAGCTCCTGCCCAGATATGGCAGCAGTATTCCATCCTTGGACGTACTTGGCTTTTATATAGATAGAGAATTGCATCAGTAGTGAGATATCTTCTGGAGCGGTAGAAGGATCCCACCATCTTTCCAGCGACCTTGGCAACAGACTTGATGTACGTGTTCCATTTCAGATCAGGAGTAAAGGTCAAACCCAGAAGCTTGTCAAAACACGGGGCCTCACCCAGACGAGAGCCATCCATCACAATTGATGCCAGCTGGGGATCAGAGCGTTGATGATGTAAGGATAGGAGTTTGGTTTTGGATGCAATGAAGGTAACCAGCCACATCTTCCCCCACTGAACCACGCGCTCGAGATCAGAGGAGAGAGAATCAGAGAGTGCTTTGTCATTTACAGCCTTTGATGTGTTGCCGTAGATGGTCGTGTCATCTTCCATATCCCTTTCAGCTTATTAATAATAATAATAAAAATACCAGATTCCGTAATAATTTACAAGAAAGAAAAATCCTGCTAAATCGTAGACTTTTCTGTTCTAGCTGACCACAGGGTGAATCTGAAAGAAAAGGAGAAACGGAGCAAAAAACACAGAGCTAGCCATTCTTGTGAAGTATGTGGTTCCTGTTTTAAAAAGAAGTCACATTTATCGCAACATATGCGAACACATACAGGAGAACTTTGAGAACGAGATCACCCATAACAAAGAGGCTCAATGGATCCATACCATTGAGAGGAGCCTAGAAAATGAGCCAGAGATGCCGGAGCCAAAAATAACAGCTGGCACTATAAAAACGAAGCTAAATGGCGTCTCAAATTACAAAAAGCCTGGCATAGACAATCTCCCCAATTTCTGGCTGAAACAACTAACATCATTACATGGGCATTATAGCAGTTGTTTCAACAGAATATTGAGCGGTGAAGAAACCACACCAGAATGGCTATTAGGAGGAGATACAACCCTCATAGAAAAGACAAAAGAAACGCAACGCCCTAATAAATACAGGCCCATTTGCTGTCTCACTACCACATACAAACTCTTCACTGGCCTTGTTGCGGACAGTATATACCAACACCTCTCCTGCGCCACATATCTTGAAAAAGAACAAGCAGGCTGTAGGAGGGACTGTCTAGGTACCAAAGACCAGCTCTTAACAAATAAAACTATCTTGGAAGACTGTAGGAAGAGACAGCGAAATTTAAGTATGGCTTGGATTGATTATCAGAAGGCTTATGACAGTGTACCACACACGTGGCTTCTACGATGTCTAGAGCTATATAAGATACACCCGATAATCAAACAGGCCATAGCTACACAAATGAAAATGTGGCAAACAAACATGACATTAAGCCACACAAAAGGAAATATAAGGGTCACGGACGTAAATATCAGGCGAGGAATCTTCCAAGGAGATAGTTTAACCCCTTTACTCTTCTGCTTGGCAATAGATCCGTTAAGCAAACTTTTAAACAAAAACAAATGTGCTTACAATCTAAGCCAGGACCGCCGACAAGACCCAAACAAACGAATTAACCACCTGCTCTTCATGGATGACCTCAAGCTGTATGCCAGTTCTGATGCCGACTTAAATGAACTCTTGCAAGTCGTACATAACTTCTCCAGAGATATTGGCATGAAATTTGGACTGGACAAATGTGCCAAGTGCTCCATCAAATCTGGGAAGAAGATCGAAACTGAAAATATACAGCTTGATGCATATACCACCATCAAGGACCTAGAAGGGCAGGAAGGATACAAATACCTTGGCATAGAAGAGAATGATACCATCCAGCATGCCAAGATGAGAAACAAAATTGGAAGTGAGTACATACGCCGAGTCAAAACAGAACTCACAGCCAGAAACAAAATAACTGCCATTAACCAACTAGCCATTCCAGTGGTAACATACAGTTTTGGTATTGTCGACTGGCCACAAAAAGACATAAATAGACTAGACACTAAGACACGTAAAATGCTGACAATGTATAAAGTAATATACAGAAACCAGTGTCTGTCTAGAATGTATCTGCCCAGATGGAAAGGAGGTATGGGGCTCTCGGAGATTGACCATCAACATCGTGCAACTATTGTGAGCACCGGACAATATCTGATGAGCTCTAAAAACCCAACTCTAAAGATGGTACACCAACATCAGGAATCAAGAGCCAGTAGAACAACATCCATCACAAAACTGGCCAAACATTTTGGGGAAGACTGTCTTACAAGTGAGACAGAAACAGAAAAGATAGCTGCGACTGAAATAGCCAGAAAAAGTCGCCAGAAATACACTAAAGCTTTCCATGACAAGAAAGTTGAAGAATGGGCCAACCAACAACGGGCCAAGTATTTTCTGGACGAATATAACCAAGACTATATTGATAAGGAAGGGTCTATAAGCTGGCTAAAGGATGGATCGCTCCACTATGACCAGGAGAAGTATATAATAGCTGCCCAAGATCAAGGCTTGATGACCAATGCGTTTAAAAAAATGAGTGGTCTCAGCAAAGACAACAAATGTAGGTTCTGCCACACAGAAGTAGAGAGTGTGAGCCACCTGATTTCTAGCTGTAAGGTTCTGCTAGGGGACGGCTACTATACAATGCGACACGATGAAGTATGCAAATATCTCCACTGGACGATCTGCAATAAGTTAAATATCGAATGCAGTAAGAAGTCATGGGAACATATACCCGAAAGAACAGTCGGAAACAAGTCATATACCATCCACTATGACTATGCAATCCCTACAGCCACATACCTAGAAAACGGAGCTATAAACCCCGACATTGTAATATGGGACAAGAAGGAGAAGGAAGCAACCTTGGTGGAAGTTAGTGTCCCGAATGATGCTGGGTTAAACAGAGCTGAGAGGGAAAAGATTACTAAATACCAGGGTCTTATGTATGACATGAAAAGAAACTGGAACCTTAAGAAGATCTCTATCATTCCAATAATTATAGGAGCAACCGGACTTATGAAAAAGAATTTTACAAACTATCTTACAAATATACCAGGTAAACCAAGTGCAAAGGAGATTCAAACAATTGCACTTAAAGGGACGGTTAGAATCTTAAAAAGATCTCTCGTTTGGAGTGTCTAAAATAGCAGGTGTATGGTATGCATCTGGTAGGATGCCCCATCCCTGGCTTAAACAAAATGATAAGAAAAATGAAAAAATAGAGGGAGACAAACCACATTCTTGTGAAGTATGTGGTTCTTCTTTTACACAGAAGTCACATCTGTTGCGACATATGCGAACACATACAGGAGACAAGCCACATTCTTGTGAAGTATGTGGTTCTTCTTTTGCAGATAAGTCATCTTTGTTGCGACATATGTTGACACATACAGGAAACAAACCACATTCTTGTGAAGTATGTGGTTCTTCTTTTACATGGGAGTCAACTTTGTTTGAACATATGTTTACACATAAAGGATATAAACCATATTCTTGTAAAGTATGTGGTTCTTCTTTTACAAAATGATAAGAAAAATGAAAAAGAGACAAATGACATTTATACAAAACATAACTTTAATTAATCATAATCGTATGCACATCGAAGACAAACGTGTATGAAGTGCAGAAGACAAATATGTTGGGCTTATTATAACGATTTTGTCGTTGCTTTTAATTTTTAATCTTTGTCTATATAAAATAACACTCATAATATATGTGACCTTTTCTTTGAAAAATTTATTTGGCTCGATTAATAAGGTTTTTTTATAATTGTAGTTTTTTATCGGTAGGGATATTCACTTTTAAAGTTTACGATGCAGGAATTTGTTGCAATAGTCTTTTTATACGGAGAAGTAATTAATTCATTTTAACTGGAGTCTATGAGTACGTCACAAAATGGAACACTATTGTTTGAATTTAATTTATGAGTGAAAGCTAGTACGAAGTTTGTTTGAAAATGATCCTTTAGTCTCTCTTTTTCGTTGTTATTGTCAGTAAGAATAAAAATATCGTCGACGTCACTAACATAAATAGACCTTTTTTTAATAGTATTAAATACTTTATTCTCCCGGTTGAACATATAAAAGTTGTTAAAGGTGGATCCCAATACGGACCCCATTGCTACCTCATCGATTTGTGTGTAAATGTTGCCTTTATGATCATAAAAGGGGACCTCGGTTATACAAATGAGTTATAATTTTTACACACACACATATATATATACATATATATACACGCATATGTTTTAATGTAAAGTTACAAATTATTATTAAAAACAAAATTCTACACCATCTTGTAAATCACACGTTTAAAACCATTATATATTTATTGTAGCCATGTTCTTTACACGTTAAAAATTATCTTTTTAACAGTTGAGATGCTTCCCCATTTCAATAAATTTAAATATAATTTTAATTGAAGCGTATAAAAGCATCCAGATTTTAAACGGACAATAATCAAAACTGCCTGGAGATGACTGATGAAACATAGTAGAAAGTGGTTGCAAAAAACAACCAAAAAGACGACTTTTGCACAGATTCAATCGAGAAATAAGGAAAAAGAAAGACAATTTGAAAATTTTAAAAATTACAAAAAAGCTAATTTAGCAAGGACACTCTTTGTTATTTAACAGTACTTGTCTGAATATATATATATATATATATATATATATATATATATATATATATATATAGTAGTGTTAGGATGATAAATTTGAAATTGCAAAAATTGTAACTTTTTGAAGTAACAATTTTTCCGCCTAGATAAGGCTCACAAAAGATTTTATATTTTCTTGGCTACAATATTTTCAATATTAACTTTCATAATCCAGAGATGTAAATATTTAATTACTGTAACGTATCATTTACTGGTTAAACGATGATGTTCAATTTACTTGTGACTTAATATATTTGCACTACAAGCTAATCAATGAATATAAAGTAATCAAGTAATTAATCAGTATGTATGTGTTTACCATTTTTAAAACGAACAATACTTTTTCTCTGCTGTTCTTGGGTAATTAATCAGTATGTGTCCGCCATTTTTAATACCATCAATCCCAATATGAAGATAAAATATATATGGCAATTTTCCTTCGTTGTGTCTCTTCTACTGTTTCCGCTTTTTTAAATCAGTATGTATGTGTCTACCATTTTTAAAACGAACAATACTTTTTCTCTGGTGTTTTTAGGTAATTATTTGCTTCATCAGGTTTCTGTTTTTTTGTACGCGACGAATGTAAAATTCACTTGATTATTTTCTAGACACTCGACTAACTTTCAAGAGGTGTTGTAACTTGTGCGGTTGAACACCCCTAAAAAATGCATCCACTTCTTGTTCTAAAAATAACAAATAATTTAAGTAAAACCTAATTACACGAGCAAACAAAAAAATTCAGAGGTCCAAAACGTTTTAAAAAAATACGTCCATGCAAATTCTGCAAGGAACAAAACTTTAAATGTGTTTTGTTTAGCAAATGTAGTTAAAAGCATACCACGTGACAATAGAGTGCACGTCTAAACCAATCAATGCTCAAAAAAAGATTTAATTTTCCAAATTATTTTCTCACAGTGCCTGGGAGCAGATCGGTAAATACTTAAACAAATTCATGCATTCTCACTCAGCGCTTACTCTGCACTCTGTGTTCCTCACTCTTGACCCACTTCTCTATTCATATCAACGACTTTGTTGCTCTGTATTTTTTCGCCAGCATGACAAAACATGATTATCACATGCACGCACAGACAGAGAAGCGCTCATCCACATGCATGCACACGCATGGTGAATAATGCAGACTTCAGCCGCATGCAATGACATTTACCTTCTTTATTTATCGTAGTACACCCAAAAAACAATGAACAGTCTCAATAACTTTGAAATTATCAAAAACTGTCTATTCAGACACACCTTCTGGATACAAAAATGATTCGTTTGTTATTTTTGTGTAAATAAATACCGTTACTTTCACCTGTTTTATTTTATTTTTATTTTATTTGTGGTGGAAAAAGAGTACCACTGCAAGTTGATGACCGGAAACGTGAAACAAACACACAGGACTACAAGTTTGTGATACCCGCCATTCAAAAGGTCCCTACAAGTTTATCCTGAATGTGAAACAAACACATATGCTAGGATGCACCATCTCCATAAAAACAAAACGATATGAGGGCACTCTTGCATAATTTGGCCCGAATTCTCAGGAATTCCTGTCAAGCATGGATTGGGTGAGACCAAATGATCAGTTTCAGCTGAGCGTTGTAACAGACACAGAGTAATATCAAAACAAACAAAAAAAATAGCAAAAACCTAAAAGGACTGAATTTTTAAAAATTTATTTTAATCATGTTTTTTTCAAAAATTTTCTATAAATTTGTTTTCTTTTTCATCAAGACAAGTTGAATATCTTACTTTTTTAACCGTAAATTGTTAGGTGTAAGTACAAGACTTGCTGTTCAGTCAAGTTTTTTTTATCTATAGACAACATATTATTCTAGGTGTTAGTCCAAGTTTTTTTAAGACTTGTTGTTCAGTCAAGATATTTTTATTTATAGACAGCATATTCTTCTAGGTCTTCAAGAGAGCCATAGAGTTTCAGATCGTCCCTGAAGGGTATCCTTGTTAGGAGCTTGTAGCTTGTTGTAAGACAGCAGATTAGTCGATATTTGTTAACCATGTGGGTGTCCTCATTTTTTAGAATAAGTGATGTACTGCCTACAGTAAGCCACTCAGGCGGTTCTTCATCAGTACTCATGATTCTATTGAATGCCTTGGCATAGTGATGATGAAGTGCGCTCAGTTTTTCAGCCAAAAATTTGGTATGCAGTCTTATTCCTGGGGTCTTGAGATTACTGCATTGAGCTACCTTTCGGCAGACAACTTCTTTGGCAATTTTTAAAGCTGGAATCTTTGTTTTCTCCTTGTTCTCCTTTTTGATGCTATCCAATATTTTTCTGTACTTTAGTGTCATCATAGCGTGGCCTCCAGAAGTTTTTAACTTCTTCTTGAGTTGATGCGGAGCTCACCTTTATTTCTTCTCTAACGATTCTTGAGTTTGTTGCAAAAAGTTTATTATCCTTTTTCGCTTCAAAGTTTTTGGTTTTGTTTTTCACCAGTGTGTCTTAACATATGTCTTTTTAAAGAATGTTTATGGGAAAATGCTGTACTACACACTTGACATTGATACGGCTTTTCACCAGTGTGTGTTAACATATGAGTTTTTAAATTGGATCTCTGGGAAAATGTTGAACCACAAACTTTACATGAATGAGGCTTCTCACCAGTGTGGTGGACATATGAATTTTTAAATCCGACTCATGGTAAAATACTGAACCACAAACTTCACATGAATAAGGCGTTTCACCTGTGTGTGTGAATATATGTCTTTTTAAATAAAGTCTTTGGTAAAATGCTGAACCACAAACTTCACATAAATAAGGCTTTTCACCAGTGTGTGTTAACATATGGGTTTTTAAATGACTGTTCTGGGAAAATGCCGTACCACACACTTGACATGAATATGGCTTTTCACCAGTGTGTGTAAAGATATGATTTTTTAAATCACCTTTCAAAGAAAATGATGTACCACACACTTGACATGAATGAGGCTTTTCACCAGTGTGTGTTAACATATGAGTTTTTAAATTACATTTCAGGGAAAATGTTGTGCCACAAATTTCACATGAATAAGGTGTTTCACCAGTGTGTGTTAACATATGGGTTTTTAAATGACTGTTCTTGGAAAATGCTTTACCACACACTTTACATGAATAAGGCTTTTCACCAGTGTGTGTGAACATGTGAGTTTTTAGATGACTGTTCTTGGAAAATACTGTACCACACACTTTACATGAATGAGGCTTTTCAGCAGCGTGTGTAAACATTCTTTCCTTAAATTAGTTTAGTTTTAAAATATTGATTGGAAAGAATTCACATGAATTAGAGTTAAGGCAGTGTTTTAAACTTAATTCGTGGAAAATGCTGAACAAATGCATAATCGCATCTCATTTTTTATTTTGTTGATTTCATTGATAAAGAAACGGGAATTCTCTCAAATGCCAGAAAATCAACTCACAATGGGAGATATTATTATTATTATTATTATTATTATTATTATTATTATTATTATTAAGTACTATTAATTTCATTCACGTGTTTCATCGTATTTTTATATTTTAATTCTTTCAAAGTTATGTATAAAATCAATTCTAAAATTACTATATTTAGCCCCTTTCTCATCAAGCTAGAAAAGCAATATGAGTACCCTGGCATCGATTAGTAATGAGTATTTTTACAAATCTCTGTTGTTCGCTTAATTTCATTCATGTGTGTTTCATCATCTGCAGTGATGTTTCCTCATATTCATCAAATTTGATGGAGGAAAATCTGGTTTCCGAACTTGAAATCTGAAAATAAAAGTATAAATTATATTCTTTCATCAGAGTAATTTGTAACAAACATGTCTGTAGTAGTTAAATCCATGAATACGTGAAAGAATTTTTTTGCAATAAATATAAAGTAATTTTCATATTTGTAGCCATGCAATTTAAACACACACGATTTCTGTTTTAACACATTGGAGTTAGTTTTTATTCATATATATATATATATATATATATATTAATAACAAGAGTTAACTTTATATATATATATATATATATTAATAACAAGAGTTAACTTTATATATATATATATATATATATATTAATAACAAGAGTTAACTTTATATAGATATATATTAATAACAAGAGTTAACTTTATATATATATATATATATATATTAATAACAAGAGTTAACTTTATATATATATATATTAATAACAAGAGTTAACTTTATATATATATATATATATATATATATATTAATAACAAGAGTTAACTTTATATATATATATATATATATATATTAATAACAAGAGTTAACTTTATATATATATTAATAACAAGAGTTAATTATATGTATATATATATATATATTAATAACAAGAGTTATATATATATATATTAATAACAAGAGTTATATATATATATTAATAACAAGAGTTATATATATATATTAATAACAAGAGTTATATATATATATATATATATATTGATAACAAGAGTTAGTTATATATATATTAATAACAACAGTTATATATATATTAATAACAACAGTTATATATATATATATATATATATATATATATATATATATATATATATATATATATAACAAGAGTTAATTATATATATATATATATATTAATAACAAGAGTTAATTATATATATGTTAAAAAAAACTTAATCTGGTTTTCAATTCAAACCTTAAACTAAAATTTCTGGTTCGTAGATGAGGATTGGTTATTCATATTATTTCGATTCATTGAATTTTCTCATTTTGGATGTAATTTTTACAACGTTTCGTTCGATGTATCCATCGACCTCATTCTGGTGTATCTTGTCAGACTCAGGAATGTTTCCATCAAACTCGGGAATTTGAATCATTTATTCACATTACTGGGGTAGCATGCTCTTGTTCTGTCGACCATGACTGAATAAAAGTCTTAAGTAATATGCAGTTGTATTTTTCAGTTGCAAACACTGAGAATTGAACCTTCAATTTTCAGGATAATAGCAATTTACAATTGATTTTTACAAGTACTCTAACCACTTTGCCAGGGGTCCTTGCAGACAAATTTATATATTTTTTGGGGTCCTTAAATCGATTTTTGTTTTAAGTTGTGAATATCACTATTTATTACTAATTATTATTACTAATTATTATTACTAATTATTATAACTAATTATTATTACTATATATATTACTATTATAACTAATTCTTTTCTTTTTCTGGTTGTCTTGCAAATCCCATGTTTGTTGTAGAGAGAAACATGGAATACACCATTTTTACTTGAACATATTCTTCTAAGGTTTGTTTGGAATTTTGAAGTGTTAATCCCAGTTATGAATTACTAAAGTTTTTACTTTGACTTTAATAATAGAAATAACCTAGCTATCTGAAGTTAGTAATGATGGTGAGAGTGTTTATGTAAGATTATAAAAAGGTTGTGCAAAAAACTCACATGAAAAACATAAGAGTATAGCATGTTTTATGAAGACGTCTAGAAGCAATAAACTGACAAAATCAACTAAGATCAATTCAAAGATTTATATCAATAATTAAAAACAATTCATTCACACACAATAATCATCTGCATGGAATGCTTTTGGGGGTGGGGGTGATTGTTACTCATCATGAACGTTTAGTGATGACTTAATAAATGATGAGTCTGGTTTTTATCACTTTCAGCTTTTTTATGGCACAGGAATTAAACAATAAATATGTGCCTTTTTTAAGCCCTTTTAATTTTCTTATTTTGCTTAAGTGTTAGAGAATGGAGAGAGAGAGAGAGAGGGGGGGTGAATTATAGTGTAGACACGTTGACCGGAAGTCAAGATCAGCTGATTGGATTGCATGTGAGTCACATGATCAGGTTAGCTGCATCGTGGAGATTTGCTTGGGACTTGGACGAGAGCGGACGGCTTCGCTATTGTCTCCTCCCCTTTGCTGGGGGTGGGGAACGAACGCTGACATGGTAGAAATAAGACCTACAACAAAGGCCAAATTCACTTTCCAATCTTCTGTGAACAAACTGGAAGGTGAATAAAAACTATAGAACCAATTTCTTGTCTTGTTGTGAAATAAATCTTCATCCCCACAAACAGGTATCAAGTCTCCCTCCCAGACGAGAATTTCCAGATGGAACAACAAAATGGCAGAAGGTATGTTCAAATGACATGTCACACACATATTCACACTTAACAGCATATGAACATATGTAATAGATAGACCACTAGACGAACACACACACAAACGACATTAACTCTGATAAGATAATCAAACACACAATCTTTTATAAATAGACACGTTTTAATATATCATCTTTCGACCAATATACAAGAAACGCTCATTTTATGATACGACAATGTAACATAAGCTGGGGGATGAGGAATCCTACTAGATAGCAAACATTCACCCGCAATTTATTTTAAGATTCTACCCATCACTAAAGTGCAAATGTTTGGATCCCTCTCGCACTTGTTTCACCGAGTATATTTGCCAGGTTGTTTGTGAAGTTCTATATCATGAGTCCAGGTGCTCATGTAATTACTTTTTAAAAATTATTTCTTCTACAAGATGATATCAACTACAATTATATGTAAGTTTAGTAATGATTAAGTCAACAAAAGTCTGGCATTTTAGCAATTCAATGTCAATTACAAAAAATAGTCACTGTCTGTGCTTTATTGCAAATCTCAAGGTGAGTATTCTGTCAGCTAAGCAACAAATAATTATATCATCTCAATTCATCTGAAAATTCTAATATGAATTTGCTCACTAGCTTAGCTTGTTACATGACGTCCCATCGAGTGTAGATGTGAGACATCAGCTTCGGCTCAGTGGTTGAATGATTGCATTGAATTGTTTGAGACGAAGTAGGTACATTCCATAGATTTTACCATGATTGGCTGGATCTGTGTTAGCTAGTAGGCTTTCTTGTGTATGGCACAGTTGCTCGAGAAGCAGAGTACTTGTTTTAATTCAGGTTTAAAAATAAAAAGTTTCTCTCACTTCAACTGTGTGATCACATGTCCATCTCTGCGTGTTTTTCTTTCTTCTCTTCTACTTGCCGCATTCATCTTTTTCAAATGCCCAACCACAAGGTGTTGCATTTTCCTTCTTCTTCTTGGCACTCTGCCTTATTTACATATGTGCTTTTTTTTGCTTTTTACTGCTGCTGCTAATATCTTTGCAGGTCAGCTATATCCACTAACAATTTTGCAACTCACACAAGCCAAAAATCAATCGTTCAAGACTTGAGTTTCGCCCTGATTTGAACTCATCAGTTAAACACATGTAAACTCAGAATTCAAAATCCAAGTCTCTAGCCTGCAAGATGAGTCCAAGACTCGAGTAGGAAAATTTATGATAATTAGTTTAGTCAAAGATTTCATGGATTAAGTCTAAGTGAAAAGACAATTATTCGGACAGTTAGTGTAAAAATCTATCAAAAGAGCAAAGAGATATAATTCTTATGACTGATAGGATGGTGAGAGCGAATCGAGTGTTGATGTAAGAGAATAAGAAAATATGAAATAGAGATATAATAAAATAAAAAAAAACTCACTCGAAAAAATATATCGGCATAAAAACGTATCTTGGAACACAGTTAAAAATATATAGGTATAAACGTATCTTAAAACACAGTTAAAAATATATCGGCATAAAAACGTATCTTGGAACACAGTTAAAAATATATAGGTATAAACGTATCTTAAAACACAGTTAAAAATATATCGGCATAAAAACGTATCTTGGAACACAGTTAAAAATATATAGGTATAAACGTATCTTAAAACACAGTTAAAAATATATCGGCATAAAAACGTATCTTGGAACACAGTTAAAAGTATGAAGACTGTCAAGAAGTAATAAACTAACTTGATCTGCAAGATGAGTCGAATACTCGATTTTCACTCTCATTTGGGCCCATCAGTTAGATCTGTACTCATCATGAATATTAAATTGCGCACTAGGTGAGCTTATATAACTAACGTCCATCGAGTATAAAAATTCTACTTGTAAGACATCATCTTAAGTTCTTTGATTTTAAACCAATTATTATATAACAAACAAAAAATGCTATTCATTAAATTAAAATACAATTTATGTACAATAATATACAAAGTATGAATTATATAAATGCTTGAAAATTCATAATCTTATAAAAAAATACATGATTTTATTGTAAATTTTTATTTATTTTTTTTTTTTTTGCAAGTGAAGAATTACATCCGATTGGAATTATTTTTATTAATTGTAAATTTTTATTTTTATTTTTTATTTTTTATTTTTTTTGCAAGTGAAGAATTACATCCGATTGGAATTATTTTTACATTGATTTTCTTTTAATCAGAAGTTGTTTGTTTACTGTGAATGTTTGTGATTAACATATGATTTTTAACCCAATTATTATGAAACAAACGTATGCACATTCTGAGCCCTGTAATAATTAAATCAATAATCAAAATTTGTTTGAGAAAACTGACATCACAGTAAAGAAAAAGAAAGACTATATTAAGGAGAGAGCATGTTAGAGAAGACGGTTATGTTAGAGACGTGGGTGACGTAATAGGTGTAAGGAAAAGTCACATGTGGCAGAAAAATGAGGAAATAATTTTCGTTTGTACAAGAAAGAGTGAGTTAAGTTATTACTTGTTTTATGTTCCTTGCGAAGTTCACTCTCATACAACGTGTGCGTCCTGCATATAAACGTGTGTACAATGTTATAATGAATAACTTTTAGGATGCTCTTGCAATCCTCATAATTGTGATGAGGGAGATAACTATTTTACTAACTGATGCATAATATTTTCTTACGAGAATTTGGGACTATTAAATAAAACATGTAAAATGCGATGATATTGTCATTTTTATGAAACAAAACATTTTAGTAGTTTTTAAAAAATGAAATCATTATTTTTTTCGACTGCCTTATTTAACATAACAAAGTACTTATATCACAAAAACTTTAATAAAAATTTTTAAAATCCAACTTTTAAAAATTAAAAAAATAGATGCGATTATTTAAAAATGCAACAATAATTGCAAATGAAACAAAGTCGTTGAAAAAACACTTATAATTACTATTTTGTTTAATAAAAAAATGACATGTGCTTGTTAAGATAGAATCGACCAATCAACTTTTTTTAAATATGTAGTTTTTAATAAAAAGAAAAGTAATTACTTATAATTTTTTTGATTCAATTTTCACCCCAAACAAGGCACAGTGCCACTTTGAAACAGGGCGCTACTATCAGGGACATAATTTGCAGAGGCATTATGAAGGGAGATGAGTAGAAAGATGTTTGTTCACATTACACTTGAACTTCTGCATAGCAGTACAGTTGGGAAAGCAGAATCCCAGAATTTCTTATAAAAACGTTTTTTAGGCCCCGTTATAGACAAGAACCGGAAAAAATAATTGCATGAAATTAAAACACTTATTGCATGAAAATGTATCAAAATATGATTTAAAAAACATTTATTCTATTAAATTTTGAATAATTATTTTTTTTCAATGACTGATTTTAAAACATATTTGAATTAAAGTAAAATTGGATTCTTTTCTAAATATTTTAAACAATAATTTACCGTAAGAAAAAAAACTTTCCCTTACATTGACAATTTTACGGTAATTAAAAAAAAAACGTTAATTATTACTAAACAATTATTTAAGTAATAGGAGTTATCGCCCTTGGTGAAAACGAAAATAATGTCCTTGGCCGCTGTCATGCAAAAAGGGCCATATAAACTTTAATAACATAAATTAGTCTTTAAGAAAATAACTTTGATGACATCAATTAAAATAAAATAAATAAAATTGATGAAAATGTAATTTAAAGAATCATCATATATATTTTAAAAAACAATGGTAAGACTGAAGTCTAGGTGGAAAAATAATCTCGAAAATTCTATCAAATAAAAGGAACCAAACTCCCTAATCACCGTTATGTTACTATGCCAACCATAGATAAACAATGACAAACGTTATGTTACTATGCCAACCATAGATAAACAATGGCATCGATATTTCAGAAGTTAACAGTTTTAAATAAACAGAACTTCTTTCTAAAAATAAACAATATGAAAACAACTTTTTTTACATAAAAAAATAAACACTTTTTTTAACATAGGCGTCACCACTTATTAAGGCCGATAGGTCACTCGAGGATAAGGGTTAAAGTGTAGAGTAGTCAAAAGGACAATATAGTAATCGATAGTAATGGAAGTTCGGTAAATTTGTTAACTTAAGTGGAACGGCTCATCAGAAACTTGTTCACGTTGGACTTGAAGACAACCATATTATAGGCAGCGTGAAAGCAGGAAAACGGAAGACAATTCCACAGGCGTGCAGTTCTAAGAAAGAAGCGTTGATCATGGAATCTATGTTTAGGTTTAGGCACAGATAAAGAGTGGGGAAAATTATTGATACTGTTTTCAGCTAGTCGAGTGTTTCTTGTGAAAGTTTGGCGAGGGGGGACCATAGATTGAAGCTCAGTCGAACACTTTCCATGAAAATAACGATAAAGCAGAGACAAACTTGCAACATCTCTTCTGTGAGATAGAGGTTGCAGTGAAGAGAAAAGGACATCTCCCATTAGGCCACGATTTATTTATTTTAAACAATATATAAAGAACTTTTTAAGAGTTTAAAATAATTTTTAAAAATAACACTTTTCCATTTATTTTAAAAATAAATTTATTTTTAAGTTTTTAATATAAATAAAACTTTTTATAATTTTAAACAATATAAACCCTTTTTAATATTCAACAATATAAACATAATTTTTTGTATTTTATTTTGAATACAACTTTAATGATTTTTTTCATTGTTTGGTGGAAGCACAGAATAGTTAAAAACACCCTCCCTATGTTAAGAATGGCTTTCGAAATAATAACGTTATTATTTCAGCCCGGTACCAAAAATACATAAGTACCGAACTTATTTATAATTTTACATGGTAAATTTTTACTTGGTTTCTACCTTAACATTTTCCTTTAAAATTACTTTTCTTGGTTTTCGAATATGCTGAAAACGAGTAATGCATTTTAATTTTATGCAAATAAGTAGTTTTATCAATATTAAACAATATATTTTTTTTATGTTAAAAGTGGTGGCCATAGTTGTACGCCCAAAATATAAACAATTATTTTCAGCAAATATATACAGAATTTTTTTTATATTAAAAACAATGTAAATAGAACATTTAATTTGAAACAATGTAAACCTTGTCACATTTTTATTTTGCACAACAGAAATAGATTTTTTATAATTGAGAAAGAACGAAAAATTAATAAATTTCAAATTGTTTTCAAAAAATGAAAAATAATTAAAAGAATACACATAAAAATTAATAAATCACAATAGAATATGCGTGTTTTATAGTAATTAGTGTCGTTTATAACTAATCATGTGATTCAATTTTTAATGTAAATTTAAATAAATTTCACATTGTTTGAAATTATAAAAGTTTTACTTAAACTTTAAGAAAGGTTTTCATAGTTTTAAATTATAAAAAGTTCGGATTTGTATTACTGTACACATAAATTCAAAAAGTTGTCAAAAAAAACAAAAACAAATATAAACAAATAAACCTTATCAAAGGCAAGATAAGTTACTTTTCTACCTAACTGGATATGTTTTTAGTATTTTTATTTAATGTAACATGTTTATTCAACTCGAAAAACATACAGTGTTTACCGATGTATTAGAAAATTTAAAATGGCGCCCGACTCTCTCTTTGACACGTAAGTTTGGGAAAAGGACTTAAATTTTTTTTAAAATATGCAAAATACTATTAAAAGCCCACCGAATATATGTCAACCTATGTCACGGTAACATATATTGAGCGAGTCTCTAACCGTATTTTGTCTAGTGTTTTATTTATAACTCCTTTTCCAAAACTTACCGTGTCAAAGAGAGAGAGAGAGAGTCGGACGCCATTTTAAATTTTCCAACACATCGGTAAACACTGTATGTTTTTCAAGCTGAATAAACATGTTACATTAAATAAGTTAGTAGGTAGAAAAGTTTGGTAGAAAAGTAACTTATCTTGCCTTTGATAACATTTATTTGTTATATATTTGCTTTTGACAACTTTTTCGAATCTATGTGTACAGTAATACAAACCCTTACAAACATTAAATAAAAATACTAAAAACATATCCAGTGAGGTAAAAAAGTAACTTATCTTGCCTTTGATAAGATTTATTTGTTTATATTTGATTTTGTTTTTTTTGACAACATTTTGAATTTATGTGTACAGTAATACAAACCCTAACTTTTTATTTGTTATATATTTGTTTTTTTTCGAGCTGAATAAAAATGTTACATTAAATAAAAACACTAAAAACATATCCAGTTAGGTAGAAAAGTAACTTATCTTGCCTTTGATAACATTTATTTGTTATATATTTGTTTTTTCGAGCTGAATAAACATGTTACATTAAATAAAAACACTAAAAACATATCCAGTTAGGTAGAAAAGTAATTTATCTCGCCTTTGATAACATTTATTTGTTATATATTTGTTTTTTGAGCTGAATAAACATGTTACATTAAATAAAAACACTAAAAACATATCCAGTTTGGTAGAAAAGTTACTTATCTTGCCTTTGATAACATTTATTTGTTATATATTTGTTTTTTCGAGCTGAATAAACATTTAACATTAAATAAAAACACTAAAAACATATCCAGTTTGGTAGAAAAGTAACTTATCTTGCCTTTGATAACATTTATTTGTTATATATTTGTTTTTTCGAGCTGAATAAACATGTTATATTAAATGAAAACACTAAAAACATATCCAGTTTGGTAGAAAAGTAACTTATCTTGCCTTTGATAACATTTATTTGTTATATGTTTGTTTTTTCGAGCCGAATAAACATGTTACATTAAATAAAAACACTAAAAACATATCCAGTTAGGTAGAAAAGTAACCTATCTTGCCTTTGATAACATTTATTTGTTATATATTTGTTTTTTGCCAACTTTTTCGAATCTATGTGTACAGTTAGCAGTATCAGAATTTTGGGGGAATTTTCAGCCGAGTCGCCATTTTGAATAGACACCTATCTTTCTATCAGATTATAACAATATGAAAACGTAATTTAAACCCGTAAATTTTATTTCAATAAAACGAGCAAAGACCACATTTTAATATCATAAAAGCTTTAATAGAGAAATAAACAATTTTATTTATTTTTCCTTCGATTTCTTCACTTAACATTTCACGGAATGTCAAACAAATAACACAGTTGAATCTTACGATATATATTTTAAACGGCAAAATATCACTCACCTGCTCCATGAGTAAGATATGCTTTCTTTTAATCTTCCTGTATGAGAATTTATTCATATTTATGTATTATAATCCGTGTATTTTTTAAATTGAAAGGATCTTTCCAACACATATCGCGACAACGTGTGTCTTTCAAGAAAGTTGTAAAGACACCGGATGTTAAGATTATGTACGGAAGCCTATAAGTGTAAAAAAAACCACTAATTCAGAAACCTTAATAATCTCGATATTGGATTATATTCCTTAAAATTTTCCACTTTTAAAGGTTTTCGGAGGCGCTGAAAACGGAAATAACCATTTATATATACGGCAAACGAAACTAGTAGTTTCCAAGAAAAAAATTTTACAAATGGTCACAAAGTGGGGGGTCACTTTTCTATAATGATGTGACGTCAAATGGGCACCCACTTTATGGCCACATTGCAATGAACAGATTTGGCCGTAATTTTAAAGGAATTTTCGAGGGTGGCTTCATATTGACCCTATATGAATAAAGGGAGATAACATCGTCCTTTTTTTAATGTGGGCGCCTTTACGCTATCGTACATGAAAACTGGGATTTTTCATTTTTGGATTTACACGGATTACGAAATGACGAAGATATGCAATGTAATTTTTTTTTTAATATCTTAAAGAAATACCTGAATTTTTTATTTATTATACTATAAATCTGCATTATAGGGTTTCGTCTTTTTTTTTATATCGAAAAAAAGGAAACCAAGAATTAAATATAAAAATATACACTGACCGAAAAATAATGACTGGAAAATTCTAAACAAAAATTAAGCTTCCACGTAAAAAAAAAAAAAAAGAAAAATATGGTTATCGAAAAAAGAAGGATTTACATTTTGGACTTTACCGGTAAATTTACAGATAAGTGATATTTTTTTGTTGTTTTAAATTTGAGTATTTTATTTATTGATGTTTTATCTTCAATTTGTGATATATAAAACGTGTCGACCAAAATTAATTATTAAAATTCTCATAGACATTTCAAAATGGGGGGGGTGAATTTATAAAACAACGTTTGTCTAAAATATTATATTCAGTTTATCGGAAAGAGCATAAAATTTTACATTCACCCTGAAAAAAACGTAACAATTGAACGAATAGAAAAATTTTGATAGATTTTTAAAGTTTAAAAATTGAAAAATATTCATCTCATAAAAATCAATTGATTTCATTACGTAACAAAATGGCTCCCAGAGCGCACGCACGCACTTTGCAAACACTGTTTTTTAAACAATGAAAAATAATATTTCTATTATTTTTTTTAAACAACTTAAATAGTTTATTTTGGAAGCATATTCTATAAAGAAAATAAATAACCCACTTTAGAAAGAGAAATTACGAGTTTTCTATATTTTATTCGCGGTTTTCTGTTAGGGGTGTCAAAAAGTCCCCCAAAATTCTGATACTGCTATCACAGTGGCGTTACCTTTATCTGCTGGCAGTATTATTATACTGCTGTCACTCTGTAGGGATCGTATAGCCAGCTTATCTTCCCGTGTGGTGTTTGATTTTGGGTGACTTGGCTTTCTCCAGTACTTGTCTCACTTTCCATTGCCTTGGCTCGTGGGGATTCTCAAAGCTATCTCCTCAATATGAGTTGTTATGGCTAGGTTTGGAATGCGAAACTAAAATTGTGTTGACATTAAAATAAACTAGTAGTATTTAAAAATGTTTTCATCGTACGAAAATAAAAATGCGAAACTAAAATTGTGTTGACATTAAAATAAACTAGTAGTATTTAAAAAAATATTTTCATCGTACGGAAATAAAAATGCGAAACTAAAATTGTGTTGACATTAAAATAAACTAGTATTATTTTTTTAAAATTCATCGTACGAAAATAAAAATGCGAAACTAAAATTGTGTTGACATTAAAATAAACTAGTAGTATTTAAAATTTTGTTCATCGTACGGAAATAAAAATGCGAAACTAAAATTGTGTTGACATTAAAATAAACTAGTATTATTTTTTTAAAATTCATCGTACGAAAATAAAAATGCGAAACTAAAATTGTGTTGACATTAAAATAAACTAGTAGTATTTAAAAATTTTTTCATCGTACGGAAATAAAAATGCGAAACTAAAATTGTGTTGACATTAAAATAAACTAGTAGTATTTAAAAATTTTTTCATCGTACGGAAATAAAAATGCGAAACTAAAATTGTGTTGACATTAAAATAAACTAGTAGTATTTAAAAATTTTTTCATCGTACGGAAATAAAAATGCGAAACTAAAATTGTGTTGACATTAAAATAAACTAGTATTATTTTTTTAAAATTCATCGTACGAAAATAAAAATGCGAAACTAAAATTGTGTTGACATTAAAATAAACTAGTAGTATTTAAAATTTTGTTCATCGTACGGAAATAAAAATGCGAAACTAAAATTGTGTTGACATTAAAATAAACTAGTAGTATTTAAAAAAAATTTTTTCATCGTACGGAAATAAAAATGCGAAACTAAAATTGTGTTGACATTAAAATAAACTAGTAGTATTTTTAAAAATTCATCGTACGAAAATAAAAATGCGAAACTAAAATTGTGTTGACATTAAAATAAACTAGTATTATTTTTTTAAAATTCATCGTACGAAAATAAAAATGCGAAACTAAAATTGTGTTGACATTAAAATAAACTAGTAGTATTTAAAATTTTGTTCATCGTACGGAAATAAAAATGCGAAACTAAAATTGTGTTGACATTAAAATAAACTAGTATTATTTTTTTAAAATTCATCGTACGAAAATAAAAATGCGAAACTAAAATTGTGTTGACATTAAAATAAACTAGTAGTATTTAAAAATGTTTTCATCGTACGAAAATAAAAATGCGAAACTAAAATTGTGTTGACATTAAAATAAACTAGTAGTATTTAAAAAAATATTTTCATCGTACGGAAATAAAAATGCGAAACTAAAATTGTGTTGACATTAAAATAAACTAGTATTATTTTTTTAAAATTCATCGTACGAAAATAAAAATGCGAAACTAAAATTGTGTTGACATTAAAATAAACTAGTAGTATTTAAAATTTTGTTCATCGTACGGAAATAAAAATGCGAAACTAAAATTGTGTTGACATTAAAATAAACTAGTATTATTTTTTTAAAATTCATCGTACGAAAATAAAAATGCGAAACTAAAATTGTGTTGACATTAAAATAAACTAGTAGTATTTAAAAATTTTTTCATCGTACGGAAATAAAAATGCGAAACTAAAATTGTGTTGACATTAAAATAAACTAGTAGTATTTAAAAATTTTTTCATCGTACGGAAATAAAAATGCGAAACTAAAATTGTGTTGACATTAAAATAAACTAGTAGTATTTAAAAATTTTTTCATCGTACGGAAATAAAAATGCGAAACTAAAATTGTGTTGACATTAAAATAAACTAGTATTATTTTTTTAAAATTCATCGTACGAAAATAAAAATGCGAAACTAAAATTGTGTTGACATTAAAATAAACTAGTAGTATTTAAAATTTTGTTCATCGTACGGAAATAAAAATGCGAAACTAAAATTGTGTTGACATTAAAATATACTAGTAGTATTTAAAAAAAATTTTTTCATCGTACGGAAATAAAAATGCGAAACTAAAATTGTGTTGACATTAAAATAAACTAGTAGTATTTAAAAAAAATTTTTTCATCGTACGGAAATAAAAATGCGAAACTAAAATTGTGTTGACATTAAAATAAACTAGTATTATTTTTAAAAATTCATCGTACGGAAATAAAAATGCGAAACTAAAATTGTGTTGACATTAAAATAAACTAGTAGTATTTAAAATTTTGTTCATCGTACGGAAATAAAAATGCGAAACTAAAATTGTGTTGACATTAAAATAAACTAGTATTATTTTTTTAAAATTCATCGTACGAAAATAAAAATGCGAAACTAAAATTGTGTTGACATTAAAATAAACTAGTAGTATTTAAAAATTTTTTCATCGTACGGAAATAAAAATGCGAAACTAAAATTGTGTTGACATTAAAATAAACTAGTAGTATTTAAAAATTTTTTCATCGTACGGAAATAAAAATGCGAAACTAAAATTGTGTTGACATTAAAATAAACTAGTAGTATTTAAAAATTTTTTCATCGTACGGAAATAAAAATGCGAAACTAAAATTGTGTTGACATTAAAATAAACTAGTATTATTTTTTTAAAATTCATCGTACGAAAATAAAAATGCGAAACTAAAATTGTGTTGACATTAAAATAAACTAGTAGTATTTAAAATTTTGTTCATCGTACGGAAATAAAAATGCGAAACTAAAATTGTGTTGACATTAAAATAAACTAGTAGTATTTAAAAAAAATTTTTTCATCGTACGGAAATAAAAATGCGAAACTAAAATTGTGTTGACATTAAAATAAACTAGTAGTATTTAAAAAAAATTTTTTCATCGTACGGAAATAAAAATGCGAAACTAAAATTGTGTTGACATTAAAATAAACTAGTATTATTTTTAAAAATTCATCGTACGGAAATAAAAATGCGAAACTAAAATTGTGTTGACATTAAAATAAACTAGTAGTATTTAAAATTTTGTTCATCGTACGGAAATAAAAATGCGAAACTAAAATTGTGTTGACATTAAAATAAACTAGTATTATTTTTTTAAAATTCATCGTACGAAAATAAAAATGCGAAACTAAAATTGTGTTGACATTAAAATAAACTAGTAGTATTTAAAAATTTTTTCATCGTACGGAAATAAAAATGCGAAACTAAAATTGTGTTGACATTAAAATAAACTAGTAGTATTTAAAAATTTTTTCATCGTACGGAAATAAAAATGCGAAACTAAAATTGTGTTGACATTAAAATAAACTAGTAGTATTTAAAAATTTTTTCATCGTACGGAAATAAAAATGCGAAACTAAAATTGTGTTGACATTAAAATAAACTAGTATTATTTTTTTAAAATTCATCGTACGAAAATAAAAATGCGAAACTAAAATTGTGTTGACATTAAAATAAACTAGTAGTATTTAAAATTTTGTTCATCGTACGGAAATAAAAATGCGAAACTAAAATTGTGTTGACATTAAAATAAACTAGTAGTATTTAAAAAAAATTTTTTCATCGTACGGAAATAAAAATGCGAAACTTAAATTGTGTTGACATTAAAATAAACTAGTAGTATTTAAACAAAATTTTTTCATCGTACGGAAATAAAAATGCGAAACTAAAATTGTGTTGACATTAAAATAAACTAGTATTATTTTTAAAAATTCATCGTACGGAAATAAAAATGCGAAACTAAAATTGTGTTGACATTAAAATAAACTAGTAGTATTTAAAAAAAATTTTTTCATCGTACGGAAATAAAAATGCGAAACTAAAATTGTGTTGACATTAAAATAAACTAGTAGTATTTAAAAATTTTTTCATCGTACGGAAATAAAAATGCGAAACTAAAATTGTGTTGACATTAAAATAAACTAGTAGTATTTAAAATTTTGTTCATCGTACGGAAATAAAAATGCGAAACTAAAATTGTGTTGACATTAAAATAAACTAGTAGTATTTAAAATTTTGTTCATCGTACGGAAATAAAAATGCGAAACTAAAATTGTGCTGACATTAAAATAAACTAGTAGTATTTAAAAAAATATTTTCATCGTACGGAAATAAAAATGCGAAACTAAAATTGTGTTGACATTAAAATAAACTAGTAGTATTTAAAATTTTGTTCATCGTACGGAAATAAAAATGCGAAACTAAAATTGTGTTGACATTAAAATAAACTAGTAGTATTTAAAAAAATTTTTTTCATCGTACGGAAATAAAAATGCGAAACTAAAATTGTGTTGACATTAAAATAAACTAGTAGTATTTAAAAAAAATTTTTTCATCGTACGGAAATAAAAATGCGAAACTAAAATTGTGTTGACATTAAAATAAACTAGTATTATTTTCAAAATTCATCGTACGGAAATAAAAATGCGAAACTAAAATTGTGTTGACATTAAAATAAACTAGTAGTATTTAAAATTTTGTTCATCGTACGGAAATAAAAATGCGAAACTAAAATTGTGTTGACATTAAAATAAACTAGTAGTATTTAAAATTTTGTTCATCGTACGGAAATAAAAATGCGAAACTAAAATTGTGCTGACATTAAAATAAACTAGTAGTATTTAAAAAAATATTTTCATCGTACGGAAATAAAAATGCGAAACTAAAATTGTGTTGACATTAAAATAAACTAGTAGTATTTAAAATTTTGTTCATCGTACGGAAATAAAAATGCGAAACTAAAATTGTGTTGACATTAAAATAAACTAGTAGTATTTAAAAAAATTTTTCATCGTACGAAAATAAAAATGCGAAACTAAAATTGTGTTGACATTAAAATAAACTAGTATTATTTTTTAAAATTCATCGTACGGAAATAAAAATGCGAAACTAAAATTGTGTTGACATTAAAATAAACTAGTAGTATTTAAAAAAAATTTTTTCATCGTACGGAAATAAAAATGCGAAACTAAAATTGTGTTGACATTAAAATAAACTAGTAGTATTTAAAAAAAATTTTTTCATCGTACGGAAATAAAAATGCGAAACTAAAATTGTGTTGACATTAAAATAAACTAGTATTATTTTTAAAAATTCATCGTACGGAAATAAAAATGCGAAACTAAAATTGTGTTGACATTAAAATAAACTAGTAGTATTTAAAAAAAATTTTTTCATCGTACGGAAATAAAAATGCGAAACTAAAATTGTGTTGACATTAAAATAAACTAGTATTATTTTTAAAAATTCATCGTACGAAAATAAAAATGCGAAACTAAAATTGTGTTGACATTAAAATAAACTAGTAGTATTTAAAAAAAATTTTTTCATCGTACGGAAATAAAAATGCGAAACTAAAATTGTGTTGACATTAAAATAAACTAGTATTATTTTTAAAAATTCATCGTACGGAAATAAAAATGCGAAACTAAAATTGTGCTGACATTAAAATAAACTAGTAGTATTTAAAAAAATATTTTCATCGTACGGAAATAAAAATGCGAAACTAAAATTGTGTTGACATTAAAATAAACTAGTAGTATTTAAAATTTTGTTCATCGTACGGAAATAAAAATGCGAAACTAAAATTGTGTTGACATTAAAATAAACTAGTAGTATTTAAAAAAAAATTTTTCATCGTACGGAAATAAAAATGCGAAACTAAAATTGTGTTGACATTAAAATAAACTAGTAGTATTTAAAAAAAATTTTTTCATCGTACGGAAATAAAAATGCGAAACTAAAATTGTGTTGACATTAAAATAAACTAGTATTATTTTTAAAAATTCATCGTACGGAAATAAAAATGCGAAACTAAAATTGTGTTGACATTAAAATAAACTAGTAGTATTTAAAAAAAATTTTTTCATCGTACGGAAATAAAAATGCGAAACTAAAATTGTGTTGACATTAAAATAAACTAGTAGTATTTAAAATTTTGTTCATCGTACGGAAATAAAAATGCGAAACTAAAATTGTGTTGACATTAAAATAAACTAGTAGTATTTAAAATTTTGTTCATCGTACGGAAATAAAAATGCGAAACTAAAATTGTGCTGACATTAAAATAAACTAGTAGTATTTAAAAAAATATTTTCATCGTACGGAAATAAAAATGCGAAACTAAAATTGTGTTGACATTAAAATAAACTAGTAGTATTTAAAATTTTGTTCATCGTACGGAAATAAAAATGCGAAACTAAAATTGTGTTGACATTAAAATAAACTAGTAGTATTTAAAAAAAATTTTTTCATCGTACGGAAATAAAAATGCGAAACTAAAATTGTGTTGACATTAAAATAAACTAGTAGTATTTAAAAAAAATTTTTTCATCGTACGGAAATAAAAATGCGAAACTAAAATTGTGTTGACATTAAAATAAACTAGTATTATTTTTAAAAATTCATCGTACGAAAATAAAAATGCGAAACTAAAATTGTGTTGACATTAAAATAAACTAGTAGTATTTAAAAAAAATTTTTTCATCGTACGGAAATAAAAATGCGAAACTAAAATTGTGTTGACATTAAAATAAACTAGTATTATTTTTAAAAATTCATCGTACGAAAATAAAAATGCGAAACTAAAATTGTGTTGACATTAAAATAAACTAGTAGTATTTAAAAAAAATTTTGTTCATCGTACGGAAATAAAAATGCGAAACTAAAATTGTGTTGACATTAAAATAAACTAGTATTATTTTTAAAAATTCATCGTACGGAAATAAAAATGCGAAACTAAAATTGTGCTGACATTAAAATAAACTAGTAGTATTTAAAAAAATATTTTCATCGTACGGAAATAAAAATGCGAAACTAAAATTGTGTTGACATTAAAATAAACTAGTAGTATTTAAAATTTTGTTCATCGTACGGAAATAAAAATGCGAAACTAAAATTGTGTTGACATTAAAATAAACTAGTAGTATTTAAAATTTTGTTCATCGTACGGAAATAAAAATGCGAAACTAAAATTGTGTTGACATTAAAATAAACTAGTATTATTTTTAAAAATTCATCGTACGGAAATAAAAATGCGAAACTAAAATTGTGTTGACATTAAAATAAACTAGTAGTATTTAAAAAAATTTTTTTCATCGTACGGAAATAAAAATGCGAAACTAAAATTGTGTTGACATTAAAATAAACTAGTATTATTTTTAAAAATTCATCGTACGAAAATAAAAATGCGAAACTAAAATTGTGTTGACATTAAAATAAACTAGTATTATTTTTTTAAAATTCATCGTACGAAAATAAAAATGCGAAACTAAAATTGTGCTGACATTAAAATAAACTAGTATTATTTTTTAAAATTGTTTTCATCGTACGAAAATAAAAATGCGAAACTAAAATTGTGCTGACATTAAAATAAACTAGTAGTATTTAAAATTTTGTTCATCGTACGGAAATAAAAATGCGAAACTAAAATTGTGTTGACATTAAAATAAACTAGTATTATTTTTTAAAATTCATCGTACGGAAATAAAAATGCGAAACTAAAATTGTGTTGACATTAAAGTAAACTAGTATTATTTAAAAAAAAATTTTCATCGTACGGAAATAAAAATGCGAAACTAAAATTGTGCTGACATTAAAATAAACTAGTAGTATTTAAAATTTTGTTCATCGTACGGAAATAAAAATGCGAAACTAAAATTGTGCTGACATTAAAATAAACTAGTATTATTTTTAAAAATTCATCGTATGAAAATAAAAATGCGAAACTAAAATTGTGTTGACATTAAAATAAACTAGTATTATTTTTTTAAAATTCATCGTACGAAAATAAAAATGCGAAACTAAAATTGTGTTGACATTAAAATAAACTAGTAGTATTTAAAATTTTGTTCATCGTACGGAAATAAAAATGCGAAACTAAAATTGTGCTGACATTAAAATAAACTAGTAGTATTTAAAATTTTGTTCATCGTACGGAAATAAAAATGCGAAACTAAAATTGTGTTGACATTAAAATAAACTAGTAGTATTTAAAATTTTGTTCATCGTACGGAAATAAAAATGCGAAACTAAAATTGTGCTGACATTAAAATAAACTAGTAGTATTTAAAATTTTGTTCATCGTACGGAAATAAAAATGCGAAACTAAAATTGTGCTGACATTAAAATAAACTAGTATTATTTTTAAAAATTCATCGTATGAAAATAAAAATGCGAAACTAAAATTGTGTTGACATTAAAATAAACTAGTATTATTTTTTTAAAATTCATCGTACGAAAATAAAAATGCGAAACTAAAATTGTGTTGACATTAAAATAAACTAGTAGTATTTAAAATTTTGTTCATCGTACGGAAATAAAAATGCGAAACTAAAATTGTGCTGACATTAAAATAAACTAGTAGTATTTAAAATTTTGTTCATCGTACGGAAATAAAAATGCGAAACTAAAATTGTGTTGACATTAAAATAAACTAGTATTATTTTTAAAAATTCATCGTACGGAAATAAAAATGCGAAACTAAAATTGTGTTGACATTAAAATAAACTAGTATTATTTAAAAAAAATTTTTTCATCGTACGGAAATAAAAATGCGAAACTAAAATTGTGTTGACATTAAAATAAACTAGTATTATTTTTAAAAATTCATCGTACGGAAATAAAAATGCGAAACTAAAATTGTGTTGACATTAAAATAAACTAGTAGTATTTAAAAAAAATTTTTTCATCGTACGGAAATAAAAATGCGAAACTAAAATTGTGTTGACATTAAAATAAACTAGTATTATTTTTAAAAATTCATCGTACGAAAATAAAAATGCGAAACTAAAATTGTGTTGACATTAAAATAAACTAGTAGTATTTAAAAAAAATTTTTTCATCGTACGGAAATAAAAATGCGAAACTAAAATTGTGTTGACATTAAAATAAACTAGTATTATTTTTAAATTTTCATCGTACGGAAATAAAAATGCGAAACTAAAATTGTGCTGACATTAAAATAAACTAGTATTATTTAAAAAAAAAATTTTCATCGTACGGAAATAAAAATGCGAAACTAAAATTGTGCTGACATTAAAATAAACTAGTAGTATTTAAAAAAAATTTTTTCATCGTACGAAAATAAAAATGCGAAACTAAAATTGTGCTGACATTAAAATAAACTAGTATTATTTTTAAAAATTCATCGTACGAAAATAAAAATGCGAAACTAAAATTGTGTTGACATTAAAATAAACTAGTATTATTTTTTTAAAATTCATCGTACGAAAATAAAAATGCGAAACTAAAATTGTGTTGACATTAAAATAAACTAGTAGTATTTAAAAAAAAAATTTTCATCGTACGAAAATAAAAATGCGAAACTAAAATTGTGTTGACATTAAAATAAACTAGTAGTATTTAAAAAAAATTTTCATCATACGAAAATAAAAATGCGAAACTAAAATTGTGTTGACATTAAAATAAACTAGTATTATTTTTTTAAAATTCATCGTACGAAAATAAAAATGCGAAACTAAAATTGTGTTGACATTAAAATAAACTAGTAGTATTTAAAAAAAAATTTTCATCGTACGGAAATAAAATGCGAAACTAAAATTGTGTTGACATTAAAATAAACTAGTAGTATTTAAAAAAAATTTTCATCATACGAAAATAAAAATGCGAAACTAAAATTGTGTTGACATTAAAATAAACTAGTAGTATTTAAAAAAATATTTTCATCGTACGGAAATAAAAATGCGAAACTAAAATTGTGTTGACATTAAAATAAACTAGTAGTATTTAAAATTTTGTTCATCGTACGGAAATAAAAATGCGAAACTAAAATTGTGTTGACATTAAAATAAACTAGTATTATTTTTAAAAATTCATCGTACGGAAATAAAAATGCGAAACTAAAATTGTGTTGACATTAAAATAAACTAGTAGTATTTAAAAAAAATTTTTTCATCGTACGGAAATAAAAATGCGAAACTAAAATTGTGTTGACATTAAAATAAACTAGTAGTATTTAAAAAATTTTTCATCGTACGGAAATAAAAATGCGAAACTAAAATTGTGCTGACATTAAAATAAACTAGTATTATTTTTAAAAATTCATCGTACGAAAATAAAAATGCGAAACTAAAATTGTGTTGACATTAAAATAAACTAGTAGTATTTAAAAAAAATTTTTTCATCGTACGGAAATAAAAATGCGAAACTAAAATTGTGTTGACATTAAAATAAACTAGTAGTATTTAAAAATTTTTTCATCGTACGAAAATAAAAATGCGAAACTAAAATTGTGTTGACATTAAAATAAACTAGTAGTATTTAAAAAAAATTTTTTCATCGTACGGAAATAAAAATGCGAAACTAAAATTGTGCTGACATTAAAATAAACTAGTAGTATTTAAAAAAATATTTTCATCGTACGGAAATAAAAATGCGAAACTAAAATTGTGTTGACATTAAAATAAACTAGTAGTATTTAAAAATTTTTTCATCTTACGGAAATAAAAATGCGAAACTAAAATTGTGCTGACATTAAAATAAACTAGTAGTATTTAAAAATTTTTTCATCGTACTAAAATAAAAATGCGAAACTAAAATTGTGCTGACATTAAAATAAACTAGTAGTATTTAAAAAAAAATTTTTTTCATCGTACGGAAATAAAAATGCGAAACTAAAATTGTGTTGACATTAAAATAAACTAGTAGTATTTAAAAAAAAAATTTTTTTCATCGTACGAAAATAAAAATGCGAAACTAAAACTGTGCTGACATTAAAATAAACTAGTAGTATTTAAAAAAAAAAATTTCATCGTACGAAAATAAAAATGCGGAACTAAAATTGTGTTGACATTAAAGTAAACTAGTATTATTTAAAAAAAAAATTTCATCGTACGAAAATAAAAATGCGAAACTAAAATTGTGTTGACATTAAAATAAACTAGTAGTATTTAAAAAAAAAATTTTTTTCATCGTACGAAAATAAAAATGCGAAACTAAAACTGTGCTGACATTAAAATAAACTAGTAGTATTTAAAAAAAAAAATTTCATCGTACGAAAATAAAAATGCGGAACTAAAATTGTGTTGACATTAAAGTAAACTAGTATTATTTAAAAAAAAAATTTCATCGTACGAAAATAAAAATGCGAAACTAAAATTGTGTTTACGTTAAAGTAAACTAGTATTATTTTAAAATGTTTTTCATTGTATGAAAATAATAGAAATGCGCGTCTAAAATTGTGTTTAAATGAAAATAAACCATCAATATATATAGTTTTAAAGAATTTTCGGTGCTTATCTAAAATTGGGCTTATAAAAATATATTTTTCTAGAAAAATCTTTAAAAATCTTTAAAAATCTTTATGATGCAATGCATGTACTTGTCACCGCACAAGGATGTCAGATTCCAAAAATCATATAAATCGATCAAGTAGATTTTGTATTTAAGAAAATCAAATATTATGAGACATTTTATCGAAGAATTACTTCGTGCTATCTTGTTTACGAATGATACACTGTTCGTGACACCTATTGGGAATGTCTGGAATATAGGATCAACAAGGGCAGACAATCGGCTTTTCACCTTCTAGAAAAAAAAACTTGGAAAATTAAGACAGTTATAGGTTTTTGGGGACGTTGAAAACGAAAATAACCTTTAAAATTTCAGCAAACGAGTAGTTTCAAGATATGAAGATATGTTAGTTTTAAGAAAGTGGGGGATTACTTTTCTATAATAATTTAACGCATAATGATCACCCACTTTATGGTCATCTGTTTTGGTGAACAGAATTTTATGTAAATTGGGCACCCACACGTTGACGCCCCTCCAACAAAATTTCGGCAAATGTGTATTTCAGCGGTGTAAATTATTTGACAGACAAAAATTTTAAAAAATTATTTATTTTTATATAAAACACATTATTAGACCCTAAGCTGAAATAAAATCCGAAAAAAAATTAATTTCAATTATGTTTACAACATTTTTTATTAGATTAAATGTACAACAATCGAGGCCGCCAACTTGTTTTGAAAATTTGGCCTTGTCAAATCTTGAATTGACTTGATATATTGCAAAGAAAACAAACAAAAGTGAAAAAAAAAACCAATAAAATAAAAGTTACTTTTGTACCTACATTGCTAATTATTTTTTAGTACTTTTGTTAGAAATTATTACACAACATTTTAAATTCAAATCAATGGATTCAAATCAATGGCTTCAAATCAATGGATTCAAACGGTCCTTTGGAAAAGAAGTAAAATAAAGTGGTGAATGTTACCGTGCTATTTTTAAAAAATAGTATTTTCAAGTTAAATTCAAGTTTTACGATATCTTTTTGTTTATTAAATTGTTAGGTGAAAGTACAAAATAGTTACAATACGCTCACCAGCCCGGTAACATAAGTGCATAAGTATCAATAAAGTGGTTTTTAATATCGTATTCAGCTAAATCCATAACAAGCGACATTTGAATGAATGGTTTATTTTATTGATGCTACACCGTAATCACGTGATTAAAGTTTAAGCAGACGAAACATTGGGAGTCAAAAGAGTAAAGAGTTCCTTTTTTTAAAACAGCAGTAAACAAGCAGAATTTTTTAAAAAAATATTATGGGATGTGTAGTTTGTTTTGAAAACAATATCTCCTTCAAGAACGGCCATAAAATGTGTTTTCAATTATTTTTTTAATGATTTTTGTATTTATTTGCTTCCCCACCAAAGCAAATTAGGCACAAGGTTGTTTTTAATGTGGGGTAAAAACCAGCTCCCCTTAAAGTAGCCAAAAAGGGGACACTCTGGTTGTGACCAAAAATAATAATTGTCCCAGTATAGAGGGTTTCCCCTCCATTGACTGGGACAAATTATCTTCAATGCAGCAATTGCAGCATCTGCAGAACAGATACTACACACACACATATATATATATATATATATATATATATATATATATATATATATATATATATATATACTTATGGTGCCTGGAAAACTCGTCCATTTGTGCGAGGTTGGAAAACTTGTTATTGGCCTTCGGGCCGGGATCAAAGTGTAGTATCTGTTCTGCAGATGCTGCATTGCTGCACTTAAGGTAATTTGTCCCAGTCAATGGAGGGGAAACCCTCTATACTGGGACAATTATTATCTTTGGCTACTTTAAGGGGAGCTGGTTTTTACCCCACATTAAAAACGGCCTTTTTCCTAATTTGCTTTCATGGGGAAGCAAATAAATACAAAAAAAAATAATTGAAAACACATTTTATGACCGTTCTTGAAGGAGATATTGTTTTCAAAACAAACTACACATCCCATAATATTTTTTTTTAAAAAATTCTGCTTGTTTACTCCTGTTATATATATATATATATATATATATATATATATATATATATATATATATATATATATATATATATATATATATATATAACATATATATATATCTTTATTCGATTGGCAAAATTTTAGAATAATTATAAAAAAGTGAACCATCGCGTAAATTCAATCAACTATAAAAATGGAAACCGGAGTGAGGAAAAGAAATATATATATATATATATATATATATATATATATATATATATATATATATATATATATATATATATATATATATATATATATATATATATATATATATATATATATGGGGCAAGTTATATGTACAGATATGTTTCAGACTTATGACCCTTGAAAATGTTTGTCTGAACGAAAAGCGCTTTGGGCATATTTTAACGATCGTTTTTTAATCGACTTATTTATTTTATTGAATTGTACATATAACTTGCCCCATTATATATATATATATTTTCTTTTCCTCACTTCCATTTATATAGATGATATGAGGAAAAGAAAATATATATATATATATATATATATATATATATATATATATATATATATATATATATATATATATATATATATATATATATATTCTTTTCCTCACCCCGGTTTCCATTTTTTTAGTTGATTGAATTTACGCAACGGTTCACTTTTTTTATAATTATATATATATATATATATATATATATATATAGAGAGAGAGAGAGAGAGATAGAGAGAGAGAGAGAGAGGGGGGGGAGACAGATACACACGTACACACAATGTAGATATAGTCCTGTTAACGTGACCTTAAACCCTCTTTCTTTCGGCTACCTTGCTCTGGCAATCAAAGTTTACGCGTTTTTTTTTCTCTTTCTCCCCTTCCCCCTCTCTACCTTTCTATATCTCCTTCATTTACCTTCGTTCTCTCCTCCTTCCTTCTTTCTTTTTTCCTCTAAGCCTCATAAAAAAAAAACAATCATCCAATCAAATTGCTTCAAATAATCACGTGTCTCATCTTTCTTTTTTTGTCATCACCATTAACTGAACTTATACAAAAAAATATAGTTTAAAAACAATCCACAAACATCTTCAATTCATCAAAAAAATGTAAGTAAATTATTTAAAAAAATTAAATTTGTTTTTTGTTAAAAAATTGATTGAAATATTTAAATCGACGACAAATGTTTTTTTTTTTTGTAATATTTTAATTCGTTTTTCATTTTAATTCTATTTCATCTCAGATTAAAAAGTAATATTTTACCCCCCCCCCTTTTTAATGTTTGTCTGGAATTATTTTTTTCGATTGAAACTTTTTAAATAGAGATTTTATTTTTTTAAAGGCGGTAACATGTCCGAAGCCAGTAAAAAACAACAATCATTTTCTATTCTTCTTTTCATTTTCCCACGTGTTAAAAATGGGGGATCGATTTACTATAACGTTGTAACTAAAAAATAAGTACCCTTTTCAGATGTCGAAATAATAACTTTTTTATTTACATATTTTTTAAATAATCTGGTATATTAGTGTCCATCCATTATTAATCCACTGAAAAAATTGCAAGAAACCGAACAGAAACAAAGGGGGTTTGTATTACTGTACACCTAGTTTCGAAAAAGTTGTCAAAAAACAAATATATAACAAATGTTATCAAAGGCAAGATAAGTTACTTTTCTACCAAACTGGATATATTTTTCGTGTTTTTATTCAATGTAACATGTTTATTCAGCTCGAAAACCATACAGTGTTTACCGATGTATTGGAACATTCAAGATGGCGTCTGATTCTCTCTTTAACCCGGTAAGTTTGGGAAAAAGTGTTATAAATAAAAAACCGGATAAAATACTGTTAAAAACTCGCTCAATATATTTTACCGTGACATAAGTTGACATATATTCGGCGGGTTTTAATAGTATTTTGTATAGTTTTTTATTTATAACACCTTTTTCCATACTTACGGTGTTAAAGAGGGTGTGAGACGCCATCTTGAATTTTCGAATACATCGGTAAACACTGTTTTTCGAGATGAATAAATATGTTACATTGAATAAAAACACAAAAATATATCCAGTTTGGCAGAAAAGTAACTTATCTCGCCTTTGATAACATTTATTTGTTATATATTTGTTTTTTGACAACTTTTTCGAATCTATGTGTACAGTAATACAAACCCAACAAAGGTATTGTTTTACTTTGAGCCCCTTCTCACGTTCGTATAGAACAAAATATTTTTTTTGTAGATTTCAATGTGCTAAAAACGAATCTGCAAACCGTTTCCATCACAAAAGGATAGTTTTCATGGTATGAAGAAATTACTTTTTCGAAAAGTGGGTGATCACTTTCTGGCCAGCTGAGAGAGGTTTTTTTTTGTGTGTTTATTGGCTTAGAAATGTTTTTTTTTTGCATGGTATTAACCCCTGAACTCTGGGACTATTTTCATTTCACAACGTAGCCCTCGTTTACGCTTACTGCGAGCAAAAACGAAGGCCGTTAAATGTGCACTCGCATACCAAACTGCCTTGTCACCATGTAGTATTGGCGAAATTTTAAAATTATGTGAAAAAAACAGTGGTTTTGCACATATTAAACCATGTAATTCTATATGGTATCACGGGTGGCCATTTTTGTATGTGCAAGCGCGCGCACATTTTGACGCCACCCGTGATAACCTAGAAGCACATGGCTTAATATTTGGAAAACTACTTGTTTTTCATCGAATTTTAAATTTTCACGAATACTACACAGTGACAAGGCAGTTTAGTATGCGAGTGCACATTTAACAGCTTTCTTTTATGCTTGCTCGTAGCGTAAATGAAGGTTAGGCTGTGAAATAGAAACTAGTCCCAGACTTCAGGGGTTAATACCATGCAAATGGTAAATTTTCGATGGAAACGGTTACCATATTCGGTGCAAATGCACTTACGATTTAAAAAACGAGGCGGATCAGTATTTCCAAGTTTAATTAAAGTTTTATTCAATTTTAAGATTAAAGTACAGAATAGGTACAAAACACTCTCCCCTCCCCATGTTAAGAATGTTTTTTTGTTTTTTTAAATAATAACGTTATTATTTCAGCACGGATCAATAAGTGCACTAGTACCCCATATTCTTTTAAAGCACACCGAAATCTACAAAAAAAATATTTTGTTCTATACTCTGAGAAAACTCTCTCATAGCCTGAAAATAGGCCCAGTGTCAGACGTAACAAAATGAAACAGAACTTACCGTGGTCTTGAAGAAAAAGTTGACTGCCATAGGTAGGTCTGTTGCAAAATTAGTTGGTCTTATTTTGCTGGCATGGGCCGAGTAGTTCATAATCCCTTGATGAGATTAATGTACAGTCGTTGCATTTAGGCTCTGGTCGGGGAGTCCCTTTAGTGGCCAATCCCCGATCTTGTCTCATTAGCGACAAGACCAATCAGTGGTCCCGTAACATCGTGTTATTCCTGACAATACAAACTTCAAGTAAAAAAATACCGATTTTTGTTTATTTTTAAATTTCCTCGTGTCTTTATTAAAAGATTAAAATAGAAAAAGTACCGAAATGGAAAAAACCTTTCAGCCAATAAACACTCTCTCAGGTGGCCAGAAAGTGGGTGCTCATTTTAAGTTTACATGGAAAAGTGATCTATCCCCTTCCAACTTTGCCTCTTTGCTTTCGTTCTCTCCTTTTGTCTTCCCCTTTATACCTTTTGCTCCTCCTCCCCTGTCTTTGTCTGCATTAAACTAAATAGCCACTTATATAAAAAAAAATAATCCAATCAAATTGCTTCAAATAATCACGTGTCTCATTTTTGTTTTTTGTAATCGCCATTGAATTAACTTATGCAAAAAAATAAAGTTTAAAAACAATCCACGAACATCTTCAATTCATCAAAAACATGTAAGTAAATTATTTTAAAAAATTAAATTTGTTTTTGTTAAAAAATTTATTGAAATATTTAAATCAACGACAAATGTTTTTTTCGTAGGATTTTAATTCTATTTATTCTCAGATTAAAAAGTAATATTTTACCCCCCCCCCTCAACCCCTTTTTTTTTAATGTTTGTCTGGAATTCTTTTCGATTGAAACTTTTTAAATAGAGATTTTATTTTTTAAAGGCGGTAACATGTCCGAAACCAGTAAAAACAATTTTTTCTGTACTTTTCATTAAAAAAAAATATTTTCTATTTCTTGTTAATGTCTTTTTATTTTCCCACGTGTTTCAGTGTTTAAAAAATTGGGATCGATTTACTATAACGTTGTAACTAGAAAGTGAGCACCCTTTTCAGATGTCGAATATTAACTTTTTATTTTTATTGATATGTTTTTTAATAACCTGGTATATTAGTGTTCATCCAATAATAATCCACTGAAAAAATGGCAAGAAACCGAACAGAAACAAAGGTATTATTTTACTTTAAGCCCCTTCTCACGTTTGTATGGAACAAAATATTTTTTGTAGATTTCAGTGTGCTAAAAACGAATGGTGCAAACCGTTTTCATCGCAAAAAAAGTTTTCATGATATGGAGAAAATTTTCGAAAAGTGGGTGATCTCTTTCCCATTTAAATTTAACTTTAAATGAGCACCCACTTCTGGCCACCTGACTGAGGAGGCATTTTTTTGTGCGTTTATTGACTAAAAAGTTTTTTGTTTGATTTCTTTTGCATGGTATTAATCCCTGAACTCTGGGACTATTTTCTGTTTCACAGCTTAGCCTTCATTTATGCTATGCGTGAGCATGAGCGAAGGCTGTAAATGTGCACTCGCGTACCAAACTGCGTTCTCAGTCTAGTAATGGCGATAATTTAAAATCAGACGAAAACAAGTAGTTTTCCAAGTATTACGTGTACAAAATGGCCACTCATGATAACATAGAATTACTTCGCTTAATATTTGGAAAACTACTTGTTTTTTGTCTAATTTTAAGTTTTCGCTAATACTACTGCTACTACACTGTGGCAAGGCAGTTTGTTACACGAGTGTACATTTAACAGCCATCGTTTATGCTCGCGCGTAGTGTAAACTAAGGCAAGGCTGTGAAATGGAAAATAGTCCCATAGGGTTCATACCATGCAAACGATAAATTTGCGACGGAAACGGTTACCATATTCTTTTAAAGCATACCGAAAACTACACAAAAAAAGACAAGTTTTTTTTTTTTAATACAAATGTGAGACGAGCCTTAAAGTAAAATAATACAGATTTTTTTCTTTTTTTTTTCTCGTGTCTTTATTGAAAAATGAAAACAAAAGAAATCGAAAAATCCTTTAGCAAATAAACACCAAATTTTTTTTTTTTCATATGAAAACTATTTTTTTTTTTTTTGCAACAGAAGCGGTTTACAGATTCATTTTTAGCACACAGAAATGTAAAAAAATATATATATATTATATACAAACGTGAGACAGTAGCAGTCTCAGAAATTTCGCGAAAATAGTGAATAATTCCACCCCATCTTTCCAAGCTTATAACTCCTCGAAAAATGTAATTCAAGCCCTAATTTTTTTTTTCAATTAAAGGAGTAAGGACCAAGGTTTTATTTAAAAAAAAAACAAAACAAAACAATGTGTTTTTTTTTTAAAAAAAAGGTTTTAAACTTCGGACTTTACAGGTAAATTTCTAAAAAAGTGTTTTTTTTTTTTGTTTTAAATTTGAATATATTATTTATTGACCTTTTCTCTTCAATTTGTGATATATAAACCTATTAAACATAAATTAATTATTTACTTTTTAATAGACATTTCAAAATGAGAGGCGTAAATTATTCGACCCCCTATCTTTTTAAGCTTATAACTCCTCGAAAAATGTAATTCAAGCCCTAATTTTTTTTTCAATTAAAGGAGCAAGGACCAAGGTTTCATTAAAAAAAAAAAAAAGACAAAAAGAAACAATGTGTTCTTATAAAATAAGGTTTTAAACTTCGGACTTTACAGGTAAATTTCTAAAAAAGTGTTTTTTTTTTGTTTTAAATTTGAATATATTATTTATTGACCTTTTCTCTTCAATTTGTGATATATAAACCTATTAAACATAAATTAATTATTTACTTTTTAAGAGAAAGTTGAAAATGGGGGGGGCGTGAAAATGGGGGGGCGTGAAAATGGGGGGGCGTGAATTTAAAAAAACCGTTTGTCTAAAATATTATATTCGGTTTATTGGAAAGAACATAAAATTTCACATTGACCCTGAAAATATCGTAAAAATAGAATCAATAGAAAAATTTTGATAGATTTTTAAAATTTTAAAATTTAAAAATATTGAGTTTAAAAATTGAAAAATATTGAGTTCGGAAAATTCATTACTGTTTTAAAAAAAAAATAAAAATATTTTTATTACTTTTAAAACAACTGTAATAGTTTATTTTGGAAGTATAATCCATAAAGAAAATAAATAACCCACTTTTAACAGAGAAATTACGAGATTTTTATATTGTATTCGCAGTTTCGTGTTAGGGGTGTCAAAAATTCCTACAAAATTTCTGAGACTGCTAGACAGGCCTTCCAGTAAAATTTACCGAAACAAATTATAGTGGGTGTCGCTTTATTTTCGATGCAGTTTAAATACCGTGTTTTTTTTTTGTTTTTTTTGTAAGCTTCTGGAAACGTCGGCTGCTGGCAAATGTTTCTTTGCATGAAAAAACTGTTAAAATATACCCCCTCTCCTAAAAAATAGTTTAACGAAAACGATGGAGTAAAAATACTTTTCCATAAAAAAAAATGTATTTTTTTTTTAGATTAGGTCCACTTCCACAATTTTCTTTTAAATGACGACTTTTATAGGATTTTGACTATATGGAATACGGAAATCGCATTGAAATTTTGCAGAAATAAGTAGTTATCGAGATATAAAATGTTTTATGCATTGTATTCTTTGGCGGCCATCTTTGTTATGCTCTTAGATTTGTTTATGGCGCGCGCACACGCATAACAAAGATGACCGCCAAAGAATACAGTGCATAATACAACTTTCTATATCTCAATAACTACTTATTTCTGCAAAATTTCAATGCGATTTCCGTATTCAGCATAATCAAAAACCTATCAAAATCGTCATTTATAAGAAAATTGTGGAGGTGGACCTAATCTAAAAATTTACAAAAAAAAAATGGCGGAGGTTGAGAATCCTGCCACTTACCCAAAATCGCTAAAAACATGGCGGACGGCCTACGCGCACGTCACTGAAAGTAATTAATGCTCCCTCTGACACGTGACTGGAAGTTTGGGACATGTCTATTTGTTTTGCTTTTACATACGTAAATGAATGAACGAATTGTCACCAAAACATACGAACCATTCTTTCACCTAATAATAAATTAGAAAAAAAAAATACATCGGTAAACACTGTTTTTGAGCTGACTAAACATGTTACCGTGAATAAAAACACTAAAAACATATCCAGTTAGGTAGAAAAGAAACTTATCTTGCCTTTGATAACATTTATTTGTTATATATTTGTTTTTTTGGTTTTTTTTGACAACTTTTTCGAATCTGTGTATGGTTAAACAAACCCAGTGCACAACTGCACAAAAGTTTTTTTTTTGACAACTTTTTCGAATCTGTGTATGGTTAAACAAACCCAGTGCACAACTGCACAAAAGTTTTTTTTTTGACAACTTTTTCGAATCTGTGTACGGTTAAACAAACCCAGTGCACAACTGCACAAAAGTTTTTTTTCTAATTTATTTACCCTTTTTCACCATACTTTCATTCCTAACCAAAAAGACATTTGCTACTAGTGCAGTTTCGTCTTTACGAACTTTAAAACAAAAAAATATTTTTCTTTAAATTGTTAGGTGAAAGTGAAGAATGGTTCATATACTCGCGGTAGCAGAACTGCACAAGTACCAAAAAGGTTTTTTTTCTAATTTATTATTAGGTAAAAGAATTGTTCGTATGTTTTGGTGACAATTCGTTCATTCATTCACGTATGTAGAATCAAAACAATAGGACATATGCCCCAAACTTCCGGTCATATGTCAGAGGGAGCGTTAATTACTCGGCTCCGATGTTGTATGTTGTTTGACTGAGGGAGCCGTTATTATTTTTACAAGGAAAGAATTTTTGCATGTGTGACCTAGTTTTTTGTTCCCCCCCCCCCCGGAGTTTTCGATATAGTAAATTATTAACAGGAAATTTGGTTAAAGTCAAAATTAGCACTTGTGGCGATAAACAAAAAGCTCTAGTGTGTACGTGCCTCTCATGGAATGTCGTCGATCGAAACACAGTGAAATGTTATTCGGTGCTAGTGCACGTATTGATCCGCGTTATTTTTAAAAAGTATTTTCCAAGTTTAATTAAAGTTTTACGATACCTGTTTTTATTAAATTGTTAGGTGAAAGTACAGAATAGGTACACAACACCCTCCCGTCCCCATGTTAAGAATGGCTTTCTAAATAATGTCATTATTTTAACATGGCTCAATAAGTGCATGAGTACCTTTTTATTTTCTTGAATAAAATAAAAACTTTCTTGAATAAAATAAAAACTACTGAACGAAAACATTAATGTTTTTGTTTTAATAATTATTCCAAAATAAAATAAAAATTTCAATCATTCAAAACATGTTTATTCTTTCCCAAAGCTTATTGGGATTTTTTTAATTACGCAGGGATCATAAAACTTTAATTAAAGTTGAAAATAATATTTAAAAATAGCACGGATTCTATTTTGACTTCCACCAATTGAAATATTTAATCGACAAATGTTTTTTTTTTTTGTAAGATTTTAATTTGTTTTTCATTTTTATTCTATTTATTCTCAGATTAAAAGTAATATCCGCCCCTTTGTTAATGTTTGTCGGGAATTATTTTTTTCGATTAAAACTTTTAAAATAGAGATTTTAGTTTTTTTATGCGGTAACATGACCGAAACCAGTCTAAAAAAAAAAATATTCTGTGTTTTGCATTGAGAAAAAAAAAATTTCTATTCTTAATTTCTTTCAATTTTCCCACGTGCTTCAGTGTTAAAAAATGGGGGGATCAATTTACTATAACGTTGTAACTAAAAAGTGAGCACCCTTTTAAGATGTTGAAATATTAACTTTCGAATTTTTTTTTTATAATTTGGTATATTAGTGCCCATTGAATAATAATCCACTGAAAAAGAATTGAAAGAAACCGAACAGAAACAAATTAATAGAGGGGAGGGCGCTCGTACAGGTTTGATCGATGCAGTTTGAATCCCGGATGCTGGCAAATATTTCTTTGGATAAAAAAAGAAAAAAGGCGGATGTACATGAATGCTACTCCTCTAGCGAAATATTCGTCGGCTCCGATGTTGTACGTTGTTCGACTTAGGGAGTTGTTATTATTTTTACAAGGAAAGAACTTTTGCGTGTGTGACTTAGTTTTCATTTTTTTATTTTGTCTTGAACTTTGTGCATCATTTTGTTATTATGATTTCATCTTTTTTTCCGGAGTTTAGCGTTATAGGTAATTATTTACAGGAAATTTGGTGAAATACAAAATTAGCAATTGTGGTGATAAAATAAACCAAAAGCTTTGAAATGTGGTCGATTGAAATACAATGAAATGTTGGTGCTAGTGCACATATTGATTCGTGCTATTTTTTTAATAGTATTTTCAAGTTTAATTAAAGGGTTGCAATACCTGTTTTTATTAAATTGTTAGGTGAAATTAAAGAATAGGTACACAACACCCTCCCGTCCCCATGTTAAGAATGGCTTTCTAAATGTCATTATTTCAGCCTGGCTCATTAAGTGCATGAGTAACTTATTTTCCTGAACAAAATAAAAACTTATTGACGAGAGCACTACTGTGTTTGTTTTAATAATTATTTTTTGTTCAAAAAAATAAAAATTTCAAATATTTGGTGCTAGTACACTTATTGATCCACGCTATTTTTTTAATCGTATCTCCTAGTTTAATTAAAGTTTTATATTTTTCAGTTGTAAGATTAATGTACAGAATAGGTACAAAACACCATCCTCTCCTCATGTTAAGAATGGCTTTTTAAATGTTATTTCAGCAGGGATCAGGAAGTGCACTTGTACCAATTATTCAAAACATGTTTTTTTCCCAAAGCTTATTAAGGATTTTTTTAATTACCATATTTTTCATGGACATGCTCTAAAAATAAGTGCACTAAAACCAAAAACCATTTCACTGTATTTCGATCGACGACATTCCATTTTGACTTTCACCAATTTTCCTGGTAATAATTACCTATAACGATAAACAGCAAAAACCATTTCACTGTATTTCGATCGACGACATTCCATTTTGACTTTCACCAATTTTCCTGGTAATAATTACCTATAACGATAAACACCAAAAACCATTTCACTGTATTTCGATCGACGACATTCCATTTTGACTTTCACCAATTTTCCTGGTAATAATTACCTATAACGATAAACAGCAAAAACCATTTCACTGTATTTCGATCGACGACATTCCATTTTGACTTTCACCAATTTTCCTGGTAATAATTACCTATAACGATAAACAGCAAAAACCATTTCACTGTATTTCGATCGACGACATTCCATTTTGACTTTCACCAATTTTCCTGGTAATAATTACCTATAACGATAAACAGCAAATACCATTTCACTGTATTTCGATCGACGACATTCCATTTTGACTTTCACCAATTTTCCTGGTAATAATTACCTATAACGATAAACAGCAAAAACCATTTCACTGTATTTCGATCGACGACATTCCATTTTGACTTTCACCAATTTTCCTGGTAATAATTACCTATAACGATAAACAGCAAAAACCATTTCACTGTATTTCGATCGACGACATTCCATTTTGACTTTCACCAATTTTCCTGGTAATAATTACCTATAACGATAAACAGCAAAAACCATTTCACTGTATTTCGATCGACGACATTCCATTTTGACTTTCACCAATTTTCCTGGTAATAATTACCTATAACGATAAACAGCAAAAACCATTTCACTGTATTTCGATCGACGACATTCCATTTTGACTTTCACCAATTTTCCTGGTAATAATTACCTATAACGATAAACACCAAAAACCATTTCACTGTATTTCGATCGACGACATTCCATTTTGACTTTCACCAATTTTCCTGGTAATAATTACCTATAACGATAAACACCAAAAACCATTTCACTGTATTTCGATCGACGACATTCCATTTTGACTTTCACCAATTTTCCTGGTAATAATTACCTATAACGATAAACACCAAAAACCATTTCACTGTATTTCGATCAACGACATTCCATTTTGACTTTCACCAATTTTCCTGGTAATAATTACCTATAACGATAAACAGCAAAAAACATAGAAAACATAAAATGATAAAAAAACCATTTCACTGTATTTCGATCGACGACATTCCATTTTGACTTTCACCAATTTTCCTGGTAATAATTACCTATAACGATAAACAGCAAAAAACATAGAAAACATAAAATGATAAAAAAACCATTTCACTGTATTTCGATCGACGACATTCCATTTTGACTTTCACCAATTTTCCTGGTAATAATTACCTATAACGATAAACAGCAAAAAACATAGAAAACATAAAATGATAAAAAAAAAATAAGTGCACTAGCACCAAAAACCATTTCACTGTATTTCGATCGACGACATTCCATTTTGACTTTCACCAATTTTCCTGGTAATAATTTCCTATAACGATAAACAGCAAAAAACATAGAAAACATAAAATGATAAAAAAAAAATAAGTGCACTAGCACCAAAAACCATTTCACTGTATTTCGATCGACGACATTCCATTTTGACTTTCACCAATTTTCCTGGTAATAATTACCTATAACGATAAACACCAAAAACCATTTCACTGTATTTCGATCGACGACATTCCATTTTGACTTTCACCAATTTTCCTGGTAATAATTACCTATAACGATAAACACCAAAAACCATTTCACTGTATTTCGATTGACGACATTCCATTTTGACTTTCACCAATTTTCCTTGTAATAATTACCTATAACGATAAACACCAAAAACCATTTCACTGTATTTCGATCGACGACATTCCATTTTGACTTTCACCAATTTTCCTGGTAATAATTACCTATAACGATAAACAGCAAAAAACATAGAAAACATAAAATGATAAAAAAAAAATAAGTGCACTAGCACCAAAAACCATTTCACTGTATTTCGATCGACGACATTCCATTTTGACTTTCACCAATTTTCCTGGTAATAATTACCTATAACGATAAACACCAAAAACCATTTCACTGTATTTCGATCGACGACATTCCATTTTGACTTTCACCAATTTTCCTGGTAATAATTACCTATAACGATAAACAGCAAAAAACATTTCACTGTATTTCGATCGACGACATTCCATTTTGACTTTCACCAATTTTCCTGGTAATAATTACCTATAATGATAAACAGCAAAAACCATTTCACTGTATTTCGATCGACGACATTCCATTTTGACTTTCACCAATTTTCCTGGTAATAATTACCTATAACGATAAACACCAAAAACCATTTCACTGTATTTCGATCGACGACATTCCATTTTGACTTTCACCAATTTTCCTGGTAATAATTACCTATAACGATAAACAGCAAAAACCATTTCACTGTATTTCGATCGACGACATTCCATTTTGACTTTCACCAATTTTCCTGGTAATAATTACCTATAACGATAAACAGCAAAAACCATTTCACTGTATTTCGATCGACGACATTCCATTTTGACTTTCACCAATTTTCCTGGTAATAATTACCTATAACGATAAACAGCAAAAAACATAGAAAACATAAAATGATAAAAAAAAAATAAGTGCACTAGCACCAAAAACCATTTCACTGTATTTCGATCGACGACATTCCATTTTGACTTTCACCAATTTTCCTGGTAATAATTACCTATAACGATAAACACCAAAAACCATTTCACTGTATTTCGATCGACGACATTCCATTTTGACTTTCACCAATTTTCCTGGTAATAATTACCTATAACGATAAACACCAAAAACCATTTCACTGTATTTCGATCGACGACATTCCATTTTGACTTTCACCAATTTTCCTTGTAATAATTACCTATAACGATAAACACCAAAAACCATTTCACTGTATTTCGATCGACGACATTCCATTTTGACTTTCACCAATTTTCCTGGTAATAATTACCTATAACGATAAACAGCAAAAAACATAGAAAACATAAAATGATAAAAAAAAAATAAGTGCACTAGCACCAAAAACCATTTCACTGTATTTCGATCGACGACATTCCATTTTGACTTTCACCAATTTTCCTGGTAATAATTACCTATAACGATAAACAGCAAAAACCATTTCACTGTATTTCGATCGACGACATTCCATTTTGACTTTCACCAATTTTCCTGGTAATAATAACCTATAACGATAAACAGCAAAAACCATTTCACTGTATTTCGATCGACGACATTCCATTTTGACTTTCACCAATTTTCCTGGTAATAATTACCTATAACGATAAACAGCAAAAACCATTTCACTGTATTTCGATCGACGACATTCCATTTTGACTTTCACCAATTTTCCTGGTAATAATTACCTATAACGATAAACAGCAAAAAACATAGAAAACATAAAATGATGAAAAAAAAATAAGTGCACTAGCACCAAAAACCATTTCACTTTATTTCGATCGACGACATTCCATTTTGACTTTCACCAATTTTCCTGGTAATAATTACCTATAACGATAAACAGCAAAAAACATAGAAAACATAAAATGATAAAAAAAAATAAGTGCACTAGCACCAAAAACCATTTCACTGTATTTCGATCGACGACATTCCATTTTGACTTTCACCAATTTTCCTGGTAATAATTACCTATAACGATAAACACCAAAAACCATTTCACTGTATTTCGATCGACGACATTCCATTTTGACTTTCACCAATTTTCCTGGTAATAATTACCTATAACGATAAACACCAAAAACCATTTCACTGTATTTCGATCGACGACATTCCATTTTGACTTTCACCAATTTTCCTGGTAATAATTACCTATAACGATAAACACCAAAAACCATTTCACTGTATTTCGATCGACGACATTCCATTTTGACTTTCACCAATTTTCCTGGTAATAATTACCTATAACGATAAACAGCAAAAAACATAGAAAACATAAAATGATAAAAGAAAAATAAGTGCACTAGCACCAAAAACCATTTCACTGTATTTCGATCGACGACATTCCATTTTGACTTTCACCAATTTTCCTGGTAATAATTACCTATAACGATAAACACCAAAAACCATTTCACTGTATTTCGATCGACGACATTCCATTTTGACTTTCACCAATTTTCCTGGTAATAATTACCTATAACGATAAACAGCAAAAACCATTTCACTGTATTTCGATCGACGACATTCCATTTTGACTTTCACCAATTTTCCTGGTAATAATTACCTATAACGATAAACAGCAAAAAACATAGAAAACATAAAACGATAAAAAAAAAATAAGTGCACTAGCACCAAAAACCATTTCACTGTATTTCGATCGACGACATTCCATTTTGACTTTCACCAATTTTCCTGGTAATAATTACCTATAACGATAAACACCAAAAACCATTTCACTGTATTTCGATCGACGACATTCCATTTTGACTTTCACCAATTTTCCTGGTAATAATTACCTATAACGATAAACAGCAAAAACCATTTCACTGTATTTCGATCGACGACATTCCATTTTGACTTTCACCAATTTTCCTGGTAATAATTACCTATAACGATAAACACCAAAAACCATTTCACTGTATTTCGATCGACGACATTCCATTTTGACTTTCACCAATTTTCCTGGTAATAATTACCTATAACGATAAACAGCAAAAAACATAGAAAACATAAAATGATAAAAAAAAATAAGTGCACTAGCACCAAAAACCATTTCACTGTATTTCGATCGACGACATTCCATTTTGACTTTCACCAATTTTCCTGGTAATAATTACCTATAACGATAAACAGCAAAAAACATAGAAAACATAAAATGATAAAAAAAAAATAAGTGCACTAGCACCAAAAACCATTTCACTGTATTTCGATCGACGACATTCCATTTTGACTTTCACCAATTTTCCTGGTAATAATTACCTATAACGATAAACAGCAAAAAACATAGAAAACATAAAATGATAAAAAAAAATAAGTGCACTAGCACCAAAAACCATTTCACTGTATTTCGATCGACGACATTCCATTTTGACTTTCACCAATTTTCCTGGTAATAATTACCTATAACGATAAACAGCAAAAAACATAGAAAACATAAAATGATAAAAAAAAAATAAGTGCACTAGCACCAAAAACCATTTCACTGTATTTCGATCGACGACATTCCATTTTGACTTTCACCAATTTTCCTGGTAATAATTACCTATAACGATAAACAGCAAAAAACATAGAAAACATAAAATGATAAGAAAATCATGCGCAAAGTTCAAGCCAAAATAAGTAAATAAAAAAAAAACTAAGTCACAGATGCAAAAATTCTTTCCTTGTAAAAATAGTAACGTTTCCCTAGGAGTGTCAGAAGTCGCCATTAAAAAAGGAGTGATTACATAGACTCCCTATCTTTCAAAGCTAACATAAATAATGTAATTTAAACCCTAATTTTTTTTAATAAAAGGAGCAAAGACCAAACTTTAAAATACAAAATTTTTTTAAATCGTTTTTTTTAAAAAAAGATTTCACGAAATTCAACAAATTTTAACTTGATCTAAATATAATAAATATACTTAAATTCAAAAAATCACTTATCTATATAAAATACTAATCAATGGATGCTTCCATTCTTCATTTATGAGAATCTGTCCATATTTATATTTTATATTCCATGTATTTAAATGAAAGAGTTTTTAAGCAACCATTTGAAAAAGACTGCCATTACATACGCATTAACTGGTGTCAGTAAGCTGCTTTCTTGTGTTGCTTCCAATTTGGAATACGAATGGATAAAAGGGATATAAAACATAAAAGCAACACATACGCAGGAGCCATCAAGCTGGTGTGTGAAAATTAAGGGGCCCCGTAGGTGGAAAATGATCACATTTTACTTATCAGTGTTTGCCTTTAAAAAAAAAACTCGACAAATTTTCGATTTTCTTTTTCTTCTCTCAAAGAAATACATGAGTGTTTGATTTTATATATTTTATTTCTTTATGGAGTCAATTCTTTTTTAAATATCTAAAAAAAAGGAAAAAAAAACATTGAATAAAATAGAAAAATTGTCGTAAATGTACAAAATTTTCTGGACAATATAACAAAATTATAAGGTTTCATTAAAAACATTCAACGTGGTTTTTAAAAAAAAGATTTTGGACTTTACAGGTAAATTTGCAAATAACTGTTCTCTTTTGTTTTAAATTAGCTTATTTTATTTATTGACCTTTATCTTCAATTTGTGATATATAAATTTGAGGTGAGAAAATTATTTTTAATAGACATTTCAAAATGGCGAGGTTAATTTTAAAAAAACTCCTTGTCTAGAATATTATATTCGGTTTATTGGAAAGAGCATAAAATGTCACATTGAACCTGAAAATATCGTAAAAATTGAACCAATAGAAAAATTTTGATAGCTTTTTAAAGTGAAAACATTGAAGAAAAATTTAACTCATAAAATTCAATTCATTTCATTAAGTAAAAACAATGTCTGCATGAACGCACGTAGGCACTTTGTAAACACTTTTTTTTTTAAAAAAGAAAATATTTCTATTTTTAAAACAACTTTAATAGTTTATTTTGGAAGTATATTCCATACATAAAATAAACAATCCACTTTAAAAAGAGAAATTATGAGTTTTTTTATATTTTATTCGCAGTTTTGTGTTAGGGGTTTCAAAAATTCCCAAAAAATTCTGACACACCTAACGGTTTCCTAAGTCGAACTACATACAACATCGGAGCCGATGCGTATTTTGCTAGAAGGGTAGCACTCATGTACGTCAGCCATTTTTAATCATTTTTCCATCATTTTCATTAGAATCATGTACGGAGGTTACCAGATTGTTTTTAAAGTTTGGCTTTTCTAAGATTTAACAGATTGGCATTTTTAAGGTCAAATTTGGCCTTTTTTACGTTTTTCATGAACTGTTTTTTTTTTTTTTTTAGGCCGCCATATTTTTTGTCATGAAAGAGCATAAAAACGGCTAAATTTGGCTTATTTTACGTTTTTCATAAACTGTGTTTTTTGGGGCCGCCATATTTTTTGTTATGAAAGAGCGTAAAAAACGGCTAAATTTGGCCTATTTAAGGCCAACCTATCAAATATGTATGTATATTTTTTTCAGCTAGGAGCAAAGTGTAATATCAGTTTTTAATAGTGTAGTTTAATTTGATTTGATAATACACTTGATCTTTTTCTGGCATCATAAGAGAAAAAGCAATGCTCCTAGACTGAGGTAATTTAATTTTTTTGTTGTTCCAATCCAGATTGCTGTTTTTAAATCGTCTTTGTGTCTATCTCTGCTCTCGTGTGAAGGCAAATAAACACAGGGAAAATATGAACTAAAAAAAGGGATTACTGACCCCTTTTTTAGTTCCTACTGCTCCTGTTTTAGCTTGCATCCCAAAGCAATGTTGATAATCTCCCATTTAATCTATATACATACAAATATACATTAGTTCTGGAAATGTGTTATGTAAGAAAACAGGAAATATATCTATAATATAAAGCTGAATGTCTGTGTGTCTGGTCACGAATAGGCTCCTACATAGTTGACTATTATAGAAAACTGATCACATATAATGATAGAAGATGTATCGAGACACAGGAATGGTATGTTTGATCTGGCATAATGATGATTCATTAAAATTGTGGGGTCTGCATATATGACTGGTCCACAGAGTATGGAAATTAAAAAAACGTTTACAAGTGTTTTTGATATATATGTACATAATAATACTTTGATAAGTATGTTTTAACTTAAATAGGGATGGTATAATAAAATTGTGGGGTCTGCATTCGCGCCTGGCCTCCATAGAATGGAAATAGGCACAAACTTTAATAAAGACTTTTCATATCTATCTGCGTAAGTATACTTTGATAATTATGTTTCAGTTTAAAGAAATATAGTATAATAAACTTTTTGGGTGTTTGTTCACGCCTGACCTCTATAGAATGGAAATATGTCACAAAGTTTAACAAGGTTTTTTTAATATAGATCCACAGAATATTGTGATAAGTGTTTCAATGTGAACAGGTATGGTATAATAAATTATGGGGTTTATCTATTTTATTGTTGCTTTCATCATACAAGGTGTTCCAAAAGTTTTGGGCACATTTCAAGTTCTTGTATTTGCTTGACTATGAATGGTAATAAGATTAAAGTGGTGCCATTTTTAAGCTAAATGCGTTAAGTTTTTTTGTAAGACTATTGATTTTTTTCATTCTTTACAGATTCAGTAATGGCGTTCACTCAATCAGAAAAGGCATTTTGTGTGCTTAAATTTGCAAAAACTGAATCATGGACACTTGTGCAACGTGCATTTCGCAAAAAAAGATCTCACATCCTGCAAATTTTTTTTTTTGGGGGGGGGGTTGTAAAAGAACTGATCTATGTGCCTCCTATTCCAAGAAACATAGATGAGCTGAAGGCCCGAATAACAGAAGCTGTTGCAACCATTGACAACGCAATGCTGTGATGCGTTTGGTAAGAATTGGACTATCAGCTTGCTGTGTGTCGTTGGAGCAATAGTTCTTTCATTGAACATCTGTGAACATTCTATGAAGAACTTGAGATTTTTTCTGAATATACCAGATACGTTTTTATATCCTAAATAATTCTCAAGATATAATGTCAAAATGTGCCCAAGACTTTTGCTTTGGTTTTGATACCCAAAATTCGAAGCTATTTCTTTACAACCCTTCCTTTTCATAACCTATCTATTTCATAAATCAGAGTCCATTTTCTGTAGGCAGTTTTTGAATCCAGTCAACGACGGGTACTTTGGCTAGTATATATATATATATATATATATATATATATATATATATATATATATATATAATGAAATCGCTAATTTCGAACTCTAATCCATTAAAATTTTTGTTTTTCAGTTTGATTTTATTATGTGTGTGTGGGGGAGGTAACTATATAATGTATTATACAATCGTAAATTGTGAAATAGAAAAGATTTTCTATTTTGTTGTCATTGTCATAATAAAATTTATGACAATGACATTATTTTTTACCAACCTAACGTGTGTGTGCAACTATATCATGTATAACACAATCACTTATTGTGAACTCCATTTTATATTTTGTAATTTTTTATACATAATACAATCAGAGAGAGCGAGATAGATATAATGTTTAATTGTGAAATCTAATCCATTTTTTATTTTGTTTTATTTCAGTTTGACAATGGCTTCCAATAAATTCGAGCAGCTTTACCAATGTGTCGCCTGTGAACAACAACTAAACCGACTATCGAAATGCTTGCCATGTTTGCATAGCATATGTCAGTCATGTTTCGGAAAAACTTTGGATGAAACGAACACAAACTGCACATGTCCGAAATGTTGTGCACAATTTGTGGATTGGAAAGACTTTGGTGCCTCACCGATTATCGCGAAGGAATTGATGCGGCAAGAATTCCATTCTTCATCTGAATTCAAATGTGATTGGTGTTCGGAGGATGGCATCTCATCCGTAGCAAAATTTTGGTGCAGAGAGTGTGAAAAGCTGTTCTGCAACGATTGCATCCGATACCACAAAAGAGTGACCCAAAAGGAACACGTGTTCAAAGATTTGGATGCAATGCCAAGGTCGGATGTAATTGCTCTCGTGATGAAGATGCAGAACAATTGTGCTCTCCATGAGAAAGAGTTGGAGATGTATTGCGAAAAATGCGTCAATTTTTATTGCGCCAAATGTTACGCTACACACGCAAATGACCCTATGACCTTATGCATGAATGTGACCCCAGTAAGGGTCTGTGATGAAGTTGCCAAACGCAAAGAGCAATTATCTACCCTCGGGCACAATATGACGTCATTTGAAGGAGAAGTGAAGAAATTAACAGATAAGATTTTGCAATTTGTTAGCAAATTTGAATCGGACTGTGAGATAAAACGTGCACAGATCTGGTCAGAATATGAATCGATTTGTGAAAAAGCCAAACATGATTCTTTGGAGCTGAAGGACCAAATCAATGACGGAATGCAATCAGTATTGGCCAAATGTCATCAAATGACACAACAAAATGATGGAATTCTGCAAGAAACTTCCACATGGCGGCTGAATTTAGATCATTTGATGAGTGAAGATCGTCAAGATGTCCAAGTTTTGTGTGGAATGCAGATGTTGGAAAAACAATGTCCAGTTTTGCGACATGATTTGCCATCGACGAAGACAAAATATGAAATTTTGGTCGAATTTCCTGATTATTGGTGCAAAACCATTGACTCCTTGCTAAACGAAAATGACGGATTTGTCACATTTGAAAAAGTTGAAAAAATAAAAATTACCAAAGAAAGTAGATTCAATATACCAAAAGCAAAATATGATAGATGTATTGCTTCGATTATCGTAAACCAAAAAGATGAACACATTTTTCTTTGCGATTTAGATAATAACTCAATGATTGAATTGAAAAAAAATGGCGAGTTTAGAACTGAATTTGAATTTTTTTCTGTCACAAACGAATCCTTCATGCCTCATGACATTTTGATTACAACAGAGAACATTTTTGTCGTTTGTGGTTATTGTGGAAAAACAAATTTACTGTTTTTAAAAGAAAAAACACATTTTCCGTTTTTTCAATTAACACATTTTTTTGAAACAGAAACAAATTTTGTTTGTTTGTGTGAAAAAAACGATACAGTTTTTGTTTTGGATGCAGACTTCAAAATTCATTCATTTTCCAAAAAATGTGAAAGATTAAACATTTTTCAACTTGAAGGATTTGAACATTTAAATGATCCATTTGATTCATTAGCCTCCTGTATTCGTTTTGATAGTTCAAGTGAAACATTTTGGTTTTCAAATTTTCATCATCCCGAATTAATTTGTTTAGATTTAAATTTTAAACAAATTAAATTCATGGAAAAAGAAAAAAAATTTTTGCATTTTCATTTCAGCAAATTTGGGCAAATTATTTTTGGTGATCAAAATGAAATTTTTTGTTTTCCAAAAAAACAATTGTTTCAATTTGCAGAAAAACAGGATTTATATTCTTGCATTTTTGTTTTTGAAAAAAAATTGTTTACTACTGTTAAAAAAGATGGAGAAATTGGAATCGAAATTTTTAAAATTTTTTATTGAAAAATAAAAAAAATCGAAAAATTTTTATTTGATGTTTTTTCATTGATTTCTGTGTAAATTTACAAATCATTAACATGTAGTTATTTTTATGTATGTGTTGTAGGTTTGTGTATTTTTATTTTATTTGTGCATGTAAACACATTTTTATCTATTTTTAACATGTGTAAACAAATAAATGTGTGAACACATTTTTATTTGTTTTATTTGTGACGTATGGAGTTTACTTTTGCTGTATGTAACATGTGTTTATTCAACCGAAAAAGTGTAAATTTGCACATTTCTGTGTAAAAACAATTGTGTGTGGATTTTCGTCCATTCATAGCATTCATAAAATGTCTTTTATTAAAAAAAAATTTGAATATCCATGATTTTTTAATTAATTTTTTTGTCTTGTTTTTTATTTGTTAATCTGTGTGTATATCTGTGTGTCTTATGTGTTAAATTTGAAATATTTTTAAGGAAATGAAACAAAAACAACTGTCAATAATTATGAAATTTATATTCAAACACATAAATAAAATTTTATTATTGTGCGTGTGAAATAAAATGTTTCTTAGGTATCACTTTTATATAATTATTTAATGTAAAATGACCCTTCACTTTCTGACCACTTTTTGTCGATCAACATAAAATGAACACGATTTAACGTAAAATTATTTAAATCTGCAAATAAGTTTTCCGAATATTAAGCAATGTAATTCTTTGTTAAAAATGGTTGCCATTTTTGTACGTGTCAGTGTGCACATTTATGTGGAAAAGTGTCTTATTAGAATCATGAAAACTTGTTGTCGCCCCAATTTTAAATGTGATATTCATTTTCAGCACACTCGAAACTCCCTTGAAAACAAGTTTTTAAAAGTAGGTTTTGTGTTGGTCTAGCAGGCCACAATTACCAAATTTTATGTTAAATTGTCTTTATTTTAAGTTGATCCCCACAAAAAACGTGGACATAATTTGTGTTCTTATTTTAAGTTAAATTAATATAGAAATGTGATCTCCCACTTTTTATAACTATAATTTTTTTCACATCTTAGAAACTAGTTTTTTGCTGGAATTTTAAACATTATTTTCATTTGAAGCATCCTTGAAAACTTAGAAAAGTTGTGTAATTTTAAAGGATTTCTTTAGAGTGGAAAGATGCTGCCCTTTTACCAGATAAATAATTAAGGTGACTGAAATAGGATTTATTCAATAATTAATTTTTGATCCAAACAAATGGAGGTGAAATGTTTGTTAATGATATTTTTAAACATTTTAGGTGCTTATTCAGATCAGCACGCGTGATGGCATTTTAAAATGAAAGAAAAACAAAAATGTCTATGATGTATGGACCAGTTACGTGACGGAGATAAAAATTTCCAAAAATCACGTGATTTGATCATTTTTTCTTTAATCAAGAAAATGAAGTTTAACTTTGATTCGATGGTGAAGAAAAGCGTCCAACGAATCTGTGGATAAGGGCAGATAACCCTAATACACCTGAGAACTATCAAAAGAATCCCTAATTACCTCCCTTTTTAATATTGTTTAGTAAAACATGGCCTCGTCTGTCAGTGGCACTTATCAATAAAAACCAGCAAATTTATTTTTTTATGAAAAAAACTACTTGGTTAATTTTTGTTTGTACTTTTTGGAATATGAAATCTTCATTCTGTGACAATTAGGAACAATAGAAAAGTTTTTCATTTTTTGATTAGTTAATGAATTTTTCAGATGAATTCGTGTTCCTATGAATAAAGTGTTTGAGAGAATAAAGAATTTAAATTGAATTTGTTCGAGAGAATAGAAAATTTCCTATTTTATTTCCCATTTTAGTCATGTAAATTATTTACAGATAAAATGTTATAAAACAAACAAAAACTTGTAAGTTTGAAATGTTACAATATTTGTCTTATAATGCGGTAAATATTTATTTTATTGAATAAAAATTTACAAAATGTGGCACAAGGCCAAAAAGGGGGTGGAGGTTTATGTGGACCTAACTAACATAACGTTAACTTAACTAGACTCGTTCACCAAAATACCAGAATCACTCTGTGGACATCCTTATTAAAACCCGAATATACAAATATATACATGATGTAGGGGGGGGATAAAAATCTTATTTACAAAAACGAATGAAAAATTTAAAATGAAAAAATGTTGGTTAGTAAAAGAACCCTCTCACTAATAAATGTGTCAGGTAGAAAGTTTTGTCAGTCGAAAAGATGTAGGTCCCCCGAAAACTGACTTTATTAAATAAACCCCACAAAATGGGCCTGCATCACTGACAAAACAGCCTATCCGTCACTTGATGGGGCCAGGAGTGGAGATTATTGAACCAAAAGAGAAGGGAGAAAACAACCCGGAATGATGGGACAGGGGCAAGCTGAAAAATGGATTGGGACGATAACAACATGCACACTCTAAGTTAAAAATGCCTAACTAGCCTATTCTAGGTGGTCCGATGAGTGTCTATATTTGTTTAGGTTTTCCAATATTCTAAAATCCTAAGAACAATAAAAAAAAAAGGAACTCAAGACTGCCTCCATTCACTCTATGCAGTCGCGAAACTTTCACCCACCTGTTGTTGAAATTTGCCGGAGTGAGTTTCACCTTCTCCAACTTAATTCGCATTTTCAATCGATATTTGAGAACAAGTTGGGAAGCAGTGAAGGTTTCATCTCCGTAAACCTCCTTCGGTCGCATCATCCAAATCACGCATCTCATAACTGCAAACACAGAAAAATGTAGCATACTTTATTCTTCATGGTCAGTGCCTAGTTGCAGCATGGGGAAACCGAATCCAGCACAAAAAACGACCGTTCAGCATGCGAACTGTGAAGCCTTCAATGAACTCATACAACAGTCGAACGATAGCGCAGTGGTAGAAAGCATGATCAAGGTCTTCCTCTCAATCTCCGCATTAGACACAATTAGGTGTCTCAGTAAAACCCGTTGCATAGTCTTTTGCTGACCCAGAGGGCATTCTGAATTACCAGCCAGGTGAGTGATGCCTCATAATTATCGAAGCAACTTGATCCAGGTGCCCAAGGCCATACTAAACAGCGCTCTTCCTTCGTAAAACCAAACACCTCAATCTTTTCATCTGAAATGGATTCCCTCACTAAAGCCCAATATTGTACCTTGCGAGAAAACAGCTGGGTATCCTGTTATGTAGCGGTTAGCTAGGGCCAACCGATACATAAAGGTTAAAATAAAATCCCTTTTTATTAACTTGATAGGTGGACATCGAATGTTGATAGTCCACTAGTATGAATTAAAGACAAATAAAGAATTCGCAGTGTAGACAGAAAAAGTCGGACGATCGTAATTGTTGACAAAACGAGAAGTCAGGTTACTGGAATTCGCATATTTTGCACAGCATTCTACGGCGAACAAAAAAACAATGAATGGAATTTCCTGATGAATATAACATTTAGTAAACAGGTGAATTATCGGCACGTGCAGAAATAATCGCCCGACTAAATAAGTAAAACAAAAACGTGGAAACCGAGACCTAGGTCCTTGGAATTGTCTGTTGGTTATATGTAAATTAGCTCTAGGACGCGTGACGTCAGAAAGTTGAGCTGAATGGCATATAAGGAACAGACGCGCGACAGAGAGACAGATAGCAGAGAGAGGAGAGAAAAAGGCAACAGAACGTCGCTGAAGACCGTATCGTCGAAACGTCATTCCCTCCTCAGATCACTGTGAGAACGCTGTTACTATCGCTGTGAATTTCAAAACCACCAAAAGAAAAAGACGAAGTGTTAAATTGTAAATATGTATGATATTATAAAATATAATTTTATACAAAAACAAAGCAATTGTGACTTACGTCTTTAATACATGTTTTAAGTTACGGCTGATCGTTCTAAGTTGTCAACCGATTTGTTTTCAGGTTCAACACTGTTATGACATTTTTTTGACATTTGACGAGAGGCAAGATGAGAAAAAAGTGCCAGTCTAAGGTGAGATAACTCACTAGTCTTAACTCGTTGTCATGACAACCGCTTAGTAAACAGGTGAAACCATGGATGATTGACGTAATTAAAACTGCTATGTGCCACAACCAAGGGGTCCTACGAACTCCCCTAAAGGAGGGGCACTCTTGCCTCATCAAAAATTGCCTGGGCACCCCCGTCGACATTCCCTGGTAGGGGCGCCTCAGGCGACAAGCAATTAATTTGCCCGACCAGAAAGCCCGGTGGCAAGGCCTGGGAGGGTGGACCTTCTAGGTAGTACCCAGGCGGTGTACCTCAGCCAACAGGTGCTGGGCCGGTTCCCGGCCCCTCACCTGTTAGGCTGAGTACTACTGCCCTGTCTCCCTGCAGCCGAAGCCGCTAGGAGACACATCCCATCACACTGGACACGTAATGGGGTATATATTTAATTGCTGCTCACATCAGCATAATGTGGCACAAGGCCGGAAAGTAGGAACCCCGCAGGCTCCCCTAAAGAAGAGGCACTCCTGCAATTTAAAAAATTGCCTGAGTAACCCCATCGGCATTCCCCGGTCGGGACAGCTCGGGCAGCAAGCAATAAACTTGCCCCACTGGAAAGCCCGGTGGCAAGGCCTGGGAGGGTAGACCTCCTAGGTATTACCCAGGCGGTGTACCTCGGCTGGCGCTCATTTTAATCTAGCCCTAACTAGTAATCCCTGGTCCTCCCTGTTATCAAAGGAGTCCAGTTAAGCCTTAACTATAGTATAACTAGCACTATCTCCCTCCTCCACCGCCCTTTCTAATTTATCTTCTAATGTTGCTTTCGCTGCTCTTGAACTAAGGTTGAGCCGGTGACTAATATCAGCAGCGAATGACCTAATAACATTTTTAGGTTACCCCACCACTTATTCCCGATTATAGCCCCCCCCCCAATAATTCCCTCTGTATGGTTAGTAGAAGCTGTTCCTGGAAGTCCGTCATGTTGAACAACGACGTGTTGAACTTCCAGTAACTATCCATCCTAGGTTTAACACTATCTAAGTTTACTTGAACCCGGACAGGCCTATGGTCCGAATAAACGACATTATGAAAACTTGGACGTTCTGAAAGCCCTAGGTCGACTCTCCTAACTAAGAACCGATCGATGTAACTTGAAAGTTGCACCGGATCGGAGCCGCATCTACCTAAGTCGATAGGAAATCCCCAGGCTTTTTGTTTCGAAATTTATCGACAAGTTTGTTCTCGAAACGCCTTAGCATCACGGTTCTGGTGTTAACCTCATGATCTAACTCGGGATTCAGGACTGAGTTCCAGTCTCTTGCTAAAATTAACCGATGAGACGAATTCATGAAAGGTTCGATTCGCCGCAAAAAGGAGACTAGCTCAGTTTTGTTATTGAGTGCATAGACCCCAATAAAACGAAATGCCACATCCTTTACGGTAACATTCAGCACGTGCAATCATCCTTCCGGATCTGCATATACAGGGTCACACAATGCATCAAGAGTGCGCTTAACTAGCCTTGCGTGGGTATCATAATATGCTGAGTAGAGCCGAAATTCTCTAAGGAGCACACTCTGATAATCACTTGAAATAAAGTGAATTTCCTGAATACAACATATATTCACACTGAGGTGTTGAAGGTCGCATGCAACTCAAAGTTTACGTCCCTCAACCCTCGGATATTTAATCTAGCTAATCTTCACTGGCAATCCTAACCAAACATAGACGGTGTCAAGACACCGACAGCTGTCCCCATAGATCCAGTGGTCATCTCAGTGGTGATTGACCCGTCAGGGGACAGACCGCTGATGTCCAGAGAGAAAGGTAATTTGATTGCCCTATATAGTAATGGGTGCATTTTTATAGGGAACCGTCCAACACATGATTTTTTTTTTATCTCACCGTTTATAGCACCGTTAGGATTCTGTTCGCTTTGGGGAAGTTTTCGGGGGTTGAGATCTCTTTTTGTGTACAGTTTTGAAAACCAAAAGATGTTTGTATTCTTTCGACTTATGAGTTTTCATTATTTCAGCTGACGCAGTGGGAGAGGATATGTCTGTTTTCATGGGGCAAGGGGGGAGTGTTTTGAGGTGTGTTGACAGGGGTGCAAAAAGGGGAGGGTCTCGGGCTTCTTTTCTTGAAAGGGATGCCTAAAGATTTTCTCTACTAGGGAGTGAGGTGTTTACTGGGTCTGGAACTTTTTGGGGGGAACATTTTCCTTTTGAGGTGGGGTTGGGTTTTTCAGAGAAAAGGGACTCGGGGAAGGGGACGGATTATTTTGAGTCACGTTTTTTATCTAAACTGTCTTTGAGCTTTAATAGCTCTTTAAA
>NC_136527.1:82153499-82163499 GCF_053919585.1 Euprymna scolopes | reverse complement strand
TGATTAAGAAGCATGAAGAATTTTTTACCTAATTTAGTTTTTATCATATTGTTATAGGGAGGGTTAAACCAGAGAACTTTGCGGGATCTGTTATTCCTATTTGTATTGTTGGGTTTATTAGGGTCCAAGTATGTAATATTAGGGTTGGAGTATCCAGATTCCTTTAAAGCATTTTCAAAGAAGGGTTTGTGTAGGTTAAAAATGCTGGAGTTAGATGAGTTTGTGCTAAGCCTTTTTTCTATTGATTTAGGGATATGTTTAATAATGTGTTTGGGGTGGTTGGACATAGGGTGTATATATAGGGGGTATGTATTATTTTTAGTGTATGGTTCATAAGTATTATTAGGGAGGTTAAAGGTAACATCTAGAAAATTTACTGTTTTTAAGTTGGAAGTTACTTCAATCTTTAGATCCATATTCTTCAGTTCCCTGATAATGTTCTTTTTAATGCTTCGCACTTTGGGCCGCTTGCGTTTTCAACAATGATAAGGCCATCATCTCTGTAAAGTCCCACGTTGTTGTTGGGGATAAATTTTGTGATATTATATAGGATGAAAAGGCCTACTAAGTCAGTAGCCTCAGCTGCATCAAAAGCACCCATCGCAAGGTCGAAGGAAGTAGGTTGGTCTTTTTTAGTCCATTGAGAGTCCTGGCTTAGTAGGACAGTTTTACGGCATTTCAGAATGATGTCAGTTTCAAATGGTTGAACATCGGAGAAGATAGAAGCAAAATCCAAGACAGTGTCAAAAAGGTGTTTAGAAATAGAAGGGTAGTAATTAACTATGTCAAGTTGAATAAATGCAGCCTTGTTCTTGTTAGGTATTCTTTTGAACCAATTAATGGTGTCTTCGGTGTTAATCCACTGGGTTAGGTTGAATTTATTTTTGATTTGTTTATTGATTCTTTCAAGAATTGTTTTGCTGATTCGGCCAATTTCGGGTCTGGTGGGGTTGATAAGCCTGGTTTGTGGTCTGGTACGGAAGTGTTCTTTATGGTCTTTTATGAGAAGGTATGCATTTTTAGTATCTAGCTTGAATTCTGATGATGCTAGTTGGATTTTTCCTCTCTTTGAGGATTTTCCTCTAGCTGAAACAATTTGTAAACTCATTCTGGACTCACAGTAATAAATTTCCTATATATATATATATATATATATATATATATATATATATATATATATATATATAACTACTTCATTTATTCACATAAATTTAATATACGAAAGTATAGATTTATGCGTAAACTTAAAGTATTTACTTCAAAAGTGCTCAATACGTAGGTAGAGCTAGTTAGTAATTTATGGCTTAATCCCCATATATATTTTATAAATTACTAACTATATATATATATATATATATATATATATATATATATATATATATATATATATGCCCGCCTATGTCACGATAACATATATTGAGTTTCTAACAGTATTTTGTATAGTTTTTTTTAGTTTTAACTCATTTTCCAAAACTTATTGTATTCAACTAAGAATCCGCCACCATTTGTCTTTTTCAAATACATCAACAAACATTGTATGATTTTCGAACCGATTCACGTTTTAAAGGCAGTAAAACAACTAAACACTTTTTTTTGAATAGGTAGAAGAGTAACTTATCTTGCCTTTGTTGACATTTCTTATATATTTTTGGACCATTTTTCGAATCTGTATATAGTTGCAAAAGTTAATATTTAAATATTTCTATGAGTGCTCAGTTTCTAATGCAACGTTTTACTAATTCGATTACCCATTTTAGAACCATTCAACGTTTTTAGGCGCAAATTTAGCCTTTTTAAAGTTGTTTGCCTTTTTCGGGTAAAAAGCAAATTTTTAGGGCAAATTTGACGATTTTAGCTTTTTTTTTTAAAAGAGAAATGCTTAAAAAGGCTAAACAATTTTTAAAAAAAGGTTAAGTTTGGCCTAACAACGTCGAGTGGTTCTTAAATGGGTGATCGATTTAGTAAAACGTTACATTAATTATTGAGCACCCATACAAATATTTAAATATTGACTTTTTTGATACATTTTTACGACGTGACCCGGCATCGATTAACCCCATTAAAAAAATATTTTTTGGCATAAAACGTTTAAACGGCCTTTATAAATAATATGAAAGAAATTTTGAAAATAAAATTTAACATTTTAGAGTGGGGATCACTTTCATATATAAATTGAACCTTAAATGAGCACCCATTTTTGGCCACCTAGCGCTCAATGAGACATGTCATTTTTTCAAGTTTGGTGACAGGGAATGCGGCAAAACACTTTTTTGGGTCGGTGGAGGTGGTGGTGAAATTTGAAACGAAATAATAAATTTCAGTTCAAAATGCGATATTCGTTTTCAGCACACACAAAAAACATAGAAAACAAGTTATTGAGTGCGTACGGAAAGTCTGTTTGTAGCAAATCTTGTAATTTTCATGAAAGTTTTTCAAACGTAGACTTAAGTTAATAAATTCCTCACCGAATATATGTCAACCTATGCCACGGTAACATACATTGAGTGAGTTTCCAACAGTATTTTGTATAGTTTTTTAGTTTTAACTCATTTTAAAAACCTACTGTTTTTAACAGAAAGTCTGCCGTTGTTGTGTTTTTTTTTAAATATATCGGTAAACACTGTGATTTTTAGATGAATAAACATGTTACATTAAATAAAAACACTAAAAGATTATCCAGTTAGGTAGAAAGTAACTTATATTGCCTTTGGTAACATTTATTTGTTATATATATATATATATATGGACAAACTTTTTCGAATCTATGTGTAAGACAGACCCAATTTATTTTCTTTTGGAGGCAGAGGCTCTTTTTAAAACTATATCTACTTCAGTATGTTCTTTAATTTTCTATTTTTGAGCGATTATCTAGACTCCCAAGTCGTGATCCACTCATGTCGGACATTTATTTTTGTTCTACTTGTTTTTTTTTGTAACTATATAATCACTTTAAAATAAGTGAAACTGCTAAAAACTTACAAAGCTAGGTAGAAAACGAACACTTAGCAACTCGGTTTTATCTTTTTTTAAAACAACAGTAAACAAGTAAAAACAATTTTTTAATATTAGTGGATGTCTAATCTGTTTTAAAAACAATATCTTCTTTTTAACAACAGTAAACAAGTAAAAACAATTTTTTAATATTATGGTATGTCTAATCTGTTTTAAAAACAATATCTTTTTTTTTTAAACAACAGTAAACAAGTAAAAACAATTTTTTAATATTAGTGGATGTCCCATCTGTTTTAAAAACAATATTTTTTTTTTAAACAACAGTAAACAAGTAAAAACAATTTTTTAATATTATGGGATGTCTAATCTGTTTTAAAAACAATATCTTTTTTTAAACAACAGTAAACAAGTAAAAACAATTTTTTAATATTATGGGATGTCTAACCTGTTTTAAAAACAATATCTTCTTTTTAACAACAGTAAACAAGTAAAAAATTTTTCTTAATATTATGGGATGTCTTATCTGTTTTAAAAACAATATCTTTTTTTTAAACAACAGTAAACAAGTAAAAACATTTTTTTAATATTATGGGATGTCTAATCTGTTTTAAAAACAATATCTTTTGTTTAAACAACAATAAAAAAGTAAAAACAATTTTTTAATATTATGGGATGTCTAATCTGTTTTAAAAACAATATCTTTTTTTTAAAGAACAGTAAACAAGTAAAAACAATTTTTTGATATTAGTGGATGTCCCATATGTTTTAAAAACAATATCTTTTTTTTAAACAACAGTAAACAAGTAAAAACATTTTTTTAATATTATGGGATGTCCCATCTGTTTTAAAAACAATATCTTTTTTTTAAACAACAGTAAACAAGTAAAAACAATTTTTTTTAATATCATGGGAGGTTTTGAAAACAATATCTCCTTCAAGAACGGTCAGAAAATGTGTTTTCAATCGATATTGATTCAATAATAGACGAGTTTTCCGGGCATAATATATAATGTTTTTATATGCCGCTCCCAATTTATGGGGTACCAAATTTGTCAAAGGGAAAATTATTCGCATTTAGGTAAAAATGCACTTTCATATAAATAATTGAATTCATTCAAAAAAGCAAATAAAAACACCCCCCCCACACACTGTGTATGTAGTCACGTGACCTTTCCCCCTCTATCGGCTATCTTGCTTTGGTATTCGCGTTTTTTTTCTCCTTTCGTTCTCTCTCCCGTCCCCTCTCTGTCTTTGCCTTCGTTTTTTCTCTTCCTTCCATTCGCTTTCGTTCCCCTCTTCCCCTCTCTTACCCCCATCTATTCCCCTCTCTCTTCTCATTCCTCTCTTTCTTTTTTCCTCCTCATTCCTCTATGCCTTTTCTCCTCCTCCCCTGTATTTATCTACATTAAACGAAATAACCGAGTATAAATATATATATAAAAAAAAAATCATCCAATCAAATTGCTTCAAATTATCACGTGTCTTATCTTTCTTTTTGTCATCGTAATTAACTGAACTTATACAAAAAAAACATAGTTTAAACACAATCCACGAACATCTTCAATTCAACAAAAAAAATGTAAGTAAATTATTTAAAAATATTAAATTTGTTTTAGTTAAAAAATTGATTGACAACAAATGTTTTAGTAGTAGGATTTTAATTCTATTTCATCTCAGATTAAACAGTAATATTTTGCCCCCCCCCTTTTTAATGTTTGACTGGAATTATTTTTTTCGATTGAAACTTTTTAGAGATTTTATTTTTTAAAGGCGATGTCCGAAACCAGTAAAAAGAAGAAACAAAAAAAAAACAAAACAAAACTTTTCCGTATTTTTCATGGAGAAAAAAAATCATTTTCTATTCTTTCTCAGATTAAAAGTAATACCCCCCCTCTTTTTTTAATGTGTCTGGAATTACTTATTTCTATTGAAACTTTTAAAATAGAGATTTTACTATTTTTTAAGGCGATAGCATGTCCGAAACAAAAAAAAAAACAAAAAAAAAAAAACAAAAAAACACTCCAAATGAGAAAAAAAAAAAAAAAAAAAAATCTATTCTTAATTTTTTTTAAGTTTCCCACGTGCTTCCAGTGTTTTTTTTTATTCTTAAAAGTATTTCCTTGTCCTTATTTTTTCATGTCCTGATTTTTCTAGGCTTATTAACATGAACCACGTGGGATAACCTTCACGGGACTCAGTGAATAAATTTCCCGCAAATGACCAGTGACTCTCTGTCTGAGAGTACATCTTTCAAACTGCTTGGCCTAATGTTCACAGGAAATATGAGTTGGAATAATTATATTGAAAACATTGCTAGGGCTGCTGCGAAAAAGGTAGGCTCTCTCTACCGTGCTAGAAAACTACTAACACCCGAAAGTATCCTGTATCTCTATAAGGCCACCATTCGCCCATGTATGGAGTATTGTTGTCACATTTGGACTGGTGCATCTGCTACTAGTCTCTCGCTCATAGACAAGGTTAAAAAAAGAGTCGCCAATCTGATAGGCCCTAAACTGGCATCTAAGCTTCAGCCACTGTCCCATCGACGAAATGTAGCATCGCTCCGCCTGTTCTACAAGTATTTTAATGGTGAATGCTCTGACGAACTGCAGACACTTGTGCTCCCACGACGTAGACACCTTTGACAAACCCGACTGGCAGCAAAATCCCACCCCCACACAGTAGAGATCCCTAGATGTAAAAGATCTTTCTACTCCAGTAGTTTCAAGAGTACAAGATTTCCCCCGGAGCTTGCATAGAGTATGATAGGGAACTACAGACCTGGATCGACAACAGATGGCTGGTTCCTTATTGTGAGAAGGCATTGTGGCCTCCAAAGTGATTAATAGCTATCGTCCAGCCAAACAAAAAGTGAGACCAGTGCTTTATTATAGGGAGTTAAACAAACACGTGGACCCCTTTACGACCCGTACAGACGTGTGCGCTGAAAAATTATGGGAATGGTGGCAAGCAGAGTCTAATGTGTGTGTGCTTGATCTTTGAAAGGCGTATCTTCAAGTATTTTAATGGTGAATGCTCTGATGAACTGCAAGCAATTGTGCCCCCACGACGTGAACACCCTCGACAAACTCGACAAGCTGCAAAATCCCACCCCGCACTGTAGAGATCCCTAGATGTAAAAGATCTTTCTACTCCAGTAGTTTCCACCTCAGAACCGCTAGACTTTGGAATTCCATCCCAGGTCACTGCTTTCCCAACTGTACTGATATGCAAAAGTTCAAGTGGAACGTGAACCGACATCTTGCTGCCTAAATCCCTACATAGTACACCAGTAGTTGTTTCCCCTGATAGTAGCCCCCTACACCAAAGTGGCAATGTGCCTTGTTTTGGGGTGAAAATGTAATTAAAAAAGTGCATGTACACCAGTCAAACAGTATCAAACAGTTCTGGTTAAGGGGAAGAGATACTGCTTAACCCGTATGGGGGTCGGACTCAACGTGGCGCCATCAATTATGCAAACGATTGTTGACACCATTCTGGCTCAGGCTGAGCGCATAAGGCATAAGGCAGGCAACATCTGCATATATTGATGACGTATACGAGAATGAAGTGCTTGTATCCACGACGTGTATAGAAGAGCAGCTCCGCAACTTTGGACTTCTCAGTAAGGAGCCAGAGAGACTACAGGATGGCGCATGGGTGATCGGTTTACAGGCCCAGGGAGAAGATGGCGTCCTGCATTGGAAATGGGGAAATGAAGTCCCAGACATGCCCCGTGATGTCACGTGAAGAAATGTATTTTCTTGGTGCAGAAAATTGGCTGGACACCTCCCTGTGGGTGGCTGGCTTTGTGTTGCGGTGGCGTTCATAAAGAGGAGAGTGTCTGAAGTCACCACTGGATGGGATGATGTGATACACGACGCCCCTCTCAACACAATGCTGAAGGAAGTCCTCACCATGGAGTAGATGGTGTGTCGACAGCTGGGTCCTGAGTGTGTGGGTTTATGCGAGCTCTCTTGCGACAGGCGTATCAATAGTCCATGATGGGGCCATGGTGGAAGATGCCTGCTGGTTACGCCCAGAATGGAATTCCCAAAATATAAACCTGGCAGAACTTGATGCCGTCATCAAGAGGATAAACTTGGCAATCCTCTGGAAGTCGACTATGCTGTGGCTGTTTACAGATTCTGCCTGTGTCCACAAGTGGATTTTGGACACCCTTACTGGGAGGGCAAGAATAAAAACTAAAGTTACGAGTGAGATGCTTATCCGATGGCAGCTTGATACCACCATGAGGATCAAAGAAGAAAATGGAAATCTCCCTGGTCAGATCCAGCCTGAACAAGGCTGATTGTTTAATAAGAGTTCCCCGCAGATGCATTGACGCCACTAGAAGCACCATCGAATCCATACAACCGGCCTGCACCACAGCCACGTGTTCTACTCAGTTTGACCGAATCAATGAAGTCCACCACCAAAGTGGACATCCAGGGATCAAGCGATTGATTGTATTTTGTTAAGTTGGATGACCATGAAGTACGAAAAGCAGACGTTAAAAGGAAAACTGGACGTAAAGAGCCACTGGTGATATATGTTACACACCACAACAGCGAGGATTACCTAATGCTCATTGACAGTGCCCCATCTAGATTTGCGATATGGTTGCCACTCTGTTGGCAAGATATGGCAGTAGTCATCTGTCAGCTAGACAGCATCTTCCTCGAATGTGGCCAGCTTATTTATAATATAATAATCTGTGATAGAGATGATTACCTCAGAAACGGGCGAGAGTCTGTCTCGGCAGCTGAAAGGCAGAAAAAGAAAAAAAAAGAGGCCCGATATGGCGGCTGTTATCTTTTAAAGCCTCGGGTAACGCATCTCTAGCAGTCTCGTGTGGTATATGGAAATTGGGTGTGCCCGAAACATTAGAAAAGGTGAGACGCTGGGAAGAGTGGGAGAATAAATAAATAATAAATAAGTCTCCTGTGCGTCATGAGTAAGTTGCTGGAATCTGTGTTAAATAGAGAAGTAATCAACCATCTCAACAAAAATAACCTTCTTAGTGACACAATATGGTTTCCGTTCTGCTAGATCTACAGCAGATGTGCTTACAGTTATATCTCATAGGATTAGCGAATCTCTCGACAGAGGCAACCTTTCTAGGGCAATTGCTCTTGACATATCTAAGGCCTTTGATAGGGTATGGCATAAAGGTTTACTTCACAAGATCTCCAGCTATGGTATCGCTGGAAATGTCTTCGCAATTATTAAATCATTTCTCTCTGATAGGTTCATAAGAGTAGTAGTTGATGGGCAGAAATCAGAAGCTAACAGTATAAATGCTGGAGTCCCTCAGGAGTCCATTCTGGGCCCAACTCTTTTCCTGATCTACATTAATGATCTTCTAAATCACATCCTTACATCATTCATAGACATTTTTGCTGATGACAATACCATCTATGGTAGCACATCTAAGATAGTAAACGATCAAGTTCTCTCCGATTCTCTCTCCTCTGATCTTAATCACGTTGTACAATGGGGAAAGGAGTGGCTGGTTACTTTTAATGCATCTAAAACCAAGCTTCTATCTTTACATCATCAACGTTCTGATCCCCATCTGGCATCAATTAAAATGAATGGCTCTCATCTTGGGGAGGCCCCAAGTTTTGACAGGCTTCTGGGCTTGACCTTTACTCCTGATCTTAAATGGAATACGTACATCAAATCTGTTTGCCAAGGCCGCTGGAAAAATGGTCGGATCCTTCTATCGATCCAGTAGATATCTCACTGCTGATGCAATTCTCTATCTATATAAGAGCCAGATACGTCCAAGGATGGAGTACTGTTGCCACATATGGGCATGAGCTGCTAGAAAAGACTTGTCCTGCCTTGATAGGGTTCAAAATAGACTTCGTGGCCTGGTGGGAGATGTCCTTTTCTCTTCGCTGCAACCTCTATCTCACAGAAGAGATGCTGCGAGTTTGTCTCTGCTTTATCGTTATTTTCATGGAAAGTGTTCGACTGAGCTTCAATCTATGGTCCCCCCTCGCCAAACTTTCACAAGAAACACTAGACTAGCTGAAAACATCATCAATAATTTTCCCCACTCTTTATCTGTACCTAAACCTAAACATAGATTCCATGATCAAAGTTTCTTTCTTAGAACTGCACGCCTGTGGAATTGTCTTCCGTTTTCCTACTTTCCAGCTTTCTATAATATGGTTGTCTTCAAGTCCAACGTGAACAAGTTTCTGATGAGCTGTTCCACTTAAGTTAACAAATTTACCGAACTTCCATTACTATCGATTACTATATCGTCCTTTTGACTACTCTACAGTCTTTAACCCTTATCCTTGAGTGGCCTGCCGGCCTTGATAAGTGGTGCCGTCTATGTAAAAAAGAAGCGTTTAAGACATGTGAATAGAAAACATCGACGCGTATCTCATGTTGTGAACAACGAACTCTACTCGACTCAACTTGTGACTTGACGTTTTAACCAAAAGGTTTTGTTGCTTTGCGTTAGACAAAGACTTCTGATACATAATCTTGGAAAACAAACCTGATTTTCATATTTTCATTTTTTTTAATATAAATTGCATATAAAAATAAATTTTATAAAATAAATATTTTCGTACATTTTTTTAATAAATTGTATAATAAAAAAATTAATTTTACAAAATAAATTGAAATAAACCTTAACTATTGGCAAATACATTGTATTTAAAAAAAATGAATTAAAAAAAAATAAATCTTCATATTTTTTATTTTTTTAATAAATTGTATTTAAAAAAAAATAATTTTACAAAATGAATTGCATCAAACCTTAAGTATTGACAAAAATAATCTCAACTTGATAGAAAAACAATTCGGCACACTTAACTAATAAACGGACATTTTTACACGAGGAACGAAATAATGATTACACCGTCTTGTGATGACGTGAATCCATTGTTCCTTAGCAGTTGATTTTCTTTTTAAATAATTTCACGTTTAAATCGTGTTTTTCATCTTTTAATTTTGATTCTTTTATATTTTCATATATTTTATTTCTTAATGAATTGAACACACAAAACAAAAGTTGTTTCAA